>NC_142734.1:27837695-28137695 GCF_051943395.1 Hippocampus bargibanti
GCGGAGCTTGCGGTGTTGCCATGCGTTCTCCAGGTCATGGTGACCCTGCAAAGGAGATCAGTTCTTCCACACCTGACCACCCCCAAAGTAATAGAGACATGCCAAATCGGCCATACCTGCATGACCTGGTGCAGAACTCCCATGATGCCATGCGTGGTGCCGGTGAAATCTGGTTTCGTTGACGCGTCGTTGTGATCGTTCACCGTGCTCCGGTTTAACACGTCCAGCAAGGCTTTTCCACTCTCGCTGACCTACGCATAGATGGGTGAGCGGAAGAGCACAGAAAACCGGTGTCCGGATTACCGCAGTGGCGGCGAAACAATCACCTGGGTGTAGTTGGCGGACACCTCCTCATTCAGTTCCTGGTGTTTTTTGACGGCTTCCTCCAGTTCGGCCGTCGCCATCGGTAGCGATGCCTTGGCATAGGTTTGAAGCCACGCCTCGGATTTGTGAAGGAACTGAAGGGGGGGATAGGACAGGGAAATCTATGAAGACGTATAACAATCTTTGGATAATTCGGAATTTGGTTTTCACAGGTTTGCTTCTTGTTTTGTTTTTTTTTGCAAGCCTGTCAAAGTCATTTTTTTGCCATGGGCCAATAACAGTTTCCTCTCGGGGGGCTGTTATGAATTTGGGGAAGCCATTAGAATGTTTCCCGTCCACATATTACATATAGAGTGATCAACAAATGAATAAATAACTAGTTTTCAAATTTGAAGTAAAAAATAATGACTGTTATTGTGGTTTACATGGGACAATTTGAAATTTTGGTTCAGACTTTAGCAAGCATCATGGCGCTTGACATGCTTGATTTGCTTTTGCGGGTTGAATAAAATTATGTGGCGGTCCAGATATGGCCCCCGGACCTTGACTTTGACACCTGTGCGCCAACGGTTAGCATCCATAGCCTGAGTCTTAGATCCCCCTTTTCAGCCATTTGAACACAAATGGTGAAGCAATGTATGTAGACAAATATAACAGTGCTCACACGCATATATTCTTTATACTCTTTGAAAAAATGACTCATTTTACTAAGCCACTCATAGTTTTGATTTTTCTGCATGATTCAGTCTTGGCACCCCAGATAAATCACCTGCTCTGCCCCTTGGTGGAAGCCAGTGGCCATGGCTAATGTGTTGCTACGCTCTTCCAGAGCTGTGGTCAGTAACTTCCAGTCTTCTTGTAGCTGCGATGACACTGCAGCAATCCTCTCTGCCCCAAAGTGACCGGCGTCGGCAAGCCTGCTTGCTACAGTAACAACGCTGTCCACGTTTACGCTCCCGTTCTACACACACAGAAAGTGACGTTAGAAAGGGTGGAACAGCGAGGCAGAAACACAGAACTCACCATCACATTTGAGGTGAAGTGCTGATGTTGTGATTGCAAGTCGACAGCGTGCTGGTGGTTCTGACCGACCTCCACCAAAGTCTGCATGAACAACTCCTTACTGTGGGCGATCCACTCGGACATCTGTTGTGGGGCAAAATTTGATTAAACCTGATTTGTGAACGACTTGCCAGCAACTGGTACCGCAGTCCACCCCAGATCACCTTGGTAGCGTCCTGCTCGAAAAGGTGTAACTGCAGTGCCTGGTCCAGGTGGAGCTTCCTATCGCTCCAACTCTGCAGCAAGTGACTGCGAGCCACCTGCAGACGGTCTAGTAGAGAGGAGACCTTTGGAGCCACGCTTTGGAAGTCCGCCCCACCGGACAACCAGCTACCGTGGCTCCCACCGCCGCTCTCATTAGGGGTGTCCCCATGGGAGGGGCCGAGGCGCATCCGCTGGAGCAAGCTCCTCCCCTCTCGATCCAGGGCATCAACCGGCGCTGTGGCGATTGTGTTACGGAGACGATTATGTTCTTCGAGTACTCTGGAGATAAGAAATTGTTTCTGATACAAAAATGTTTTTTTTGTCCCTTTTGGAAGCGAACCAAGAAGTAGAATACTTACTTGCGGGAGTCATCCACATCTTGCGGTTCTGGTAAACTGGTCAGCCCAACTTCCAGCTGATCCAACTGGTTCAACAGTTGTGTGGCGGCCCCCGAGAACTCCTCCAGACCCAGACGCAGCTCGGTCCACTCCACGTGATCATACTCCAAGGAGCCACCGAGGTCAGATGTCAGCTGAGAAGGGTCGACCAACCGGGACAGACCTTCGACAGACACTAGACTGGTCTGAAGATAAAATTCTGAATTGGTGACGAGTTTCGGGAGGATTGAAGTTCACATTAGAAGTAAAGTTCTCAGTAACAAAAATTCCGTTTGCATTCTCGGAACTTAACTGCAGTTGCAATAAATGAACCAGTACCTCAAAGCTGAGCTTGGCGCTGCCCAGATTGGTCTTGTGTTTCTGCCAAAATGTATCCGGTTTGATGAGCACCGCCGTGTGGATGTTGGAGGAAAAGGATTCTTGCAGAGTACGTAACACAGGCTTTACGCTGTCCCACTTACTACCACGCATGTCCACTACCACCGTGAACCCTCGTGCCCGCACATCCTCGCTGAAACAGACCGAGATTGAGACACGTGGTTAACAGAGAAGAACAGTAAAGCAGGTGGACGCCACGACAAACAAGTGCACCTAGGAATGGTTGACAGGTAGGTCACCAGACGGCTTAGGTCTTCCTGTTTTATCCGCTCATGGTTGGTCCTGGCTGGGAAGGTCAAGATCGGTCCTCCTCGTTTGTCTCGTCCCCCTTGGACATTGAACCGTGTCAAGACAAGATCAAACAGAACGCCGCCATGCTCCGGAAATGAACTTTACCTGACACAAAGGCCACTTTCTCTCTGAGGACTGTCAGGACGTCACCGGCCCGGACTGACTCTGATTTACTGGACCCTGGAATTCCGAGACACAGTTGTTATCTGTCCTGCCAACGTGACTGCACCATTCGTGGACTTTGTGGCTGACATTAGAGCAGTCGGACTTGAATCAAAGTGTGGGACTTTAATTAAGTGACTCATGGTGAATGAGGTTTGCGGCGTGGATGCTTCTTTGAAGACCAAGCATCAAAACATTCGACGGGCAATCCGAGTTATCCATCAGTTGTCAGTTGGAGGACCAGACAGCGAACCAGGGAGCAATCCGCTCAAACGTACGCACCGAGTTAGTGACGAGCCCAAAATAACTGCGTGGAGGAGGGCTTCAAAGAAAGTTGCTCCAACCGTCAGGACTCATTGGCAAGATTACACAACAAGATGTCTCACTCGGACTAGGACGTGGCCGATGGCTATTTGAATGTTCACCGATCCATTTTCCACATGACTTAACCACATTAGGGTCAAGGGTGTGCTCGACTGACTGTGGGTGAGAGGCGGGGTGGGCGAGGGGTGGTACCACATAAATCACAGGGCACATATCGACCCAAAAACCATTCACACTCACAATTACTTCTCACACTATTTTTTTATGAACATGCATGGACATTTTGGAAACGGGAAGGAAGCCCGAGTCTACACAGGAAGGCCTGAGCCTTGTATTGACATCCACCTGCACAACCGTGCCTGCAAAAAATAATGTGACCCAACCAACCCTGTGCAAATCAATCACGGTTTGTAATGATATCACCTTACATTCAGTCGCATTTGTTATAATACGGTAATTAAAAAAACACGGTAGCCAATCAGAGAGCAGCATTCCCATTGGCTTTGGAGTACAAAATCTCGTAAATGGACACGTGACCGTATGCCCGTGGCAAATACAGTACGTTACACCGAGCGCGCGTGCATATCTTCCAAATCAATGGGCGTTATGTGAAGGCATCATGGCGATCAAGCAGTTCACGCGCACGCTCACACGCCCTACCTGCCGTCGCCAGGCCGTCCGGGCCCGTTTCTCCTCCTCCATCCACCGGATTCATCCTTCTCCCCCCTCCTCCTCTTCGTCCTCGGGCTCGCTCCTCCGTTTTGTACCGTCGGTCGCCTACTCCCCAGCCTACCTGTCCATACCGGCGGCTTCACATCAGACGTGGCGCTCGAATTAAGCTAATATTAGTCCGCCGTAACGGACGGATGCGTTCCCCTCCTCCTGGTAACGATCAGCGCGTCAGTGATGGTGCATCCTCCACGTTCAGCCGCGGCAGACACCCACCCCCACCACACCCCTCCTTCAACTCCTTTCTGATGGTGGGGCTTTCTATGGTGACTCCGCCGCACGGGACTCAGTCTCATGCTTCATCCTAAAATGTTCGCGTTACCGTTACCCCGTGCACGTACCATCACACGAACCGGTATCGCGCCCGCCAACCCACCCCCGCTCTCTCCCTCGATGACGAAAAGCTCGTTCGGTCTGCGCCGAGTAGCACCAGCGCGCATGCGCCAAACGTGGGGTTGTGCGCGAGGGTTGCACCAGCTGCTGGAAGCGCGCACACACAAAAGCACACTCGATGCCTTGAAAGTTATGCTAGTTCACATCTGGTGGTTCACAATACAGGAATAACAAACTACTAAATGAATACTAAACATAATCAAATAATACCCTTTTTTTCTCATGACTATCATCTCATCGTTAGATTAGTATGCCAAAGTCGGTAAAGAAATGTTAATGTAACAGTATATTTGGGATATGACGTTGTCTTTTTATTCAATAATTAATAAATTGTACATGACTATCCCAAGCCCTCTCTATCTATCTATCTATCTATCTATCTATCTATCTATCTATCTATCTATCTATCTATCTATCTGTCTGTCTGTCTGTCTCTGTGTGTCTCTGTCTGTCCTAATAATGTATTGTGCTATTTAATACAGTAATATAAGGTGAAGTGATCACGTGGGTTATTACGTCATGCGGAAGCGCCACCAAGACAGGCGGATATAGACGCGAGTGGATGACGTCATACTATTGAGTTCGTTTGGCAGAATTGGCGAGTTTACGGTATTTAGAATATATAAATGGCTCTTTAAAAGTGGCTTAATGCGAATGGTGGCATTCGTGGTCGCTAATGGAGCGTTAAAGCGCTGCTAACTTAAGGCCACTTTGTTTGGTGAAGAGGTAAATGATTTATGTCGGGTTATTGTTGGCCCGTTGAGCATTAAGTCCATTGATTACTTATTACTATGCCACAGTTAGGATGGAGCAGCCGGAGGAGGCTGTAATGCACCTAAAGCGACAAGTGGAGGACTCAAGTCTGAACAGAGCTGACAGGATCGATCTACTGAATGACACTTTAAAGCGTGAGACATTTGTGCTTCTCAATTACTCACTAAATTGGTTTTACTGATAGTGCAAGTGTGGGTAGATTTGGCAAAAATGTAATCAAGTTCAGAACACGGTTATTTTAGAATCACATAAAGGAATATGCCAATTCAGAAATCGCCAATATCGATCCAGAGACTATTTTGAACTAACAAAAATGCTTTATTGTTCTTTACTTTTTTGTGTCGCAGTGGAATTTGTAACCTCTCATCGAATTGCATGTGTTCTGTTCTGCGCTGCTTTACACTTTTACACTTTTTTTCCTTATGTTTGCTGATAGGCAGGAAATGGATGTGTTATCCATCATTATTTTTTGGGGCTAAATTCATCATCAATCCCCCCAAATATGTGAATATTTGTATAGTCCAGGGGTATCAAACTCATTTTTTGCCATGGCCACATTGTAGTTACGATTTCGTCTCAGGGGCCGTTGTGAATTTGGGGAAACCATTAGACAATTTGAAATTTTGATTCATACTTTAGCATACATTAAGGCATTTCACAAGTTTTATTTGCTTTCGTGGCGGGCCAGATTTGGCCTCTGGGCCTTGACACCTGTGGAATATTGCGTTGGGGGAAAAAGTACATGTGATCTCTAATCAAATACAGAGTTATTCAACATGCCGGCGGATCAGAAGGACAGCAATGTTCTACCCAGAGTCAAGTTTCTATTGTATCAGAATGGAATCTTGAACCACTGTGTTACCCTCATCGCTTTGCATCCCCAAAGACGGCAAAGCACCTGGAGAGCCTCCGTCACGCTGGCCTCACTCACAACGTAAGTGCCAGTAAGCAAACCACAAACCTTATCTTTCTCCTCGTCATACTTGCCACTCAAACACTTAAACTGTTTACCTGATTTAACTTTCCGTCTGTTCCGTCTTTTAGGTCCTGTTGCGTTGGGGTGGATCCCGGTGAATTGTCAGAGGCTTTTCACAGGCTCTTCTTACCCACAGTCATGGATGGCCTCCTGTCATTGGCCAGTCATCTTGCACGGCGAGCAGATGTGAGATGGCGGTTAAACATACTTTATTTACCTATCGATCGCGCAGGATATTAAAAAGATGAACTGGTGTGCGCTGCGTCAGTGTGTCTCTCCCTTCAGGAAGGTGATGGACTCAGTCAGTTGCCTTCTACAAGCGCACGCACAGCTCACCGCACAAGGTGAGTACCCTGCTGTTTCCTGGAAAGTGCCGTCAGGATCACCGAGTCTCAACTTTTCATTTATAATAGTCCCAGTATCTTGACTTTGCGCCGGATGATGGCAATTGAAATGATTCGTGTGACTCCTGTATGCTCTTAGTTCTCAGTTCTTCCCACTATGAACTCATTCAGTGCTGCGATGAGACTGCCATGTCACTGCTCTCTATCCAGATGTGGACTAAGATATGTGTAACAAACAGGTAACACACACAAAAAAACTTTTTCAAATTATTTTATCCCATATTTTACATTTCAACAACTTGAAACATACTCAGAGCCATTTAAGCACACTAAAACAGGATTTTTTGTTTCCTAACTGACATAAGAAAAACGTTTTATAGCATCTAAAATACCCAAAACATACAGGCTGATATTTTTAGTCAAATGCAAAACACCCATAAAAATGACTTAAAGTGTCCCAAAACTGCCACAAAATGAGCTCGAAAACTGGGCAGATTCAGAAAGTCCCGACCCCCTTGTTCGTGACGTCAATATGGGTGACACACTGCCTTGCTCCAGAATCAAAACAATGGCTTCAGAAAGTTCAGATTCAGAGAAGATGGTTTCTTGTTTCACATCCTGTTATGAATATGATTCAAATAGTTCTGAAGAGGAAAGCATAAATGTTTGCAATCGATTAAAGAAGTCCTTCCGTATCAATTCGAGCCGTCTGGACTCCAATGTAGCGCCCAGAAAATGCACAGGTGGCGCACAAGCTCCGTTGGAAATGGGCTGATTTGTCCGCTGGGAATTTGTGTCAACTTACACCTTCTTGTTCTTGATGCGTGTTACCACAATTGGCTGCGACACACAACGATTCTCCATTGCGTTATTTATGTAGTTTTCCTTCTAATTTCGCCATCAACACGGTGTTATCAGACAAAAAAAGTATTGTGTGTCGCTTTCTCGGTCAGGGGCGTTCCACACGTGGCGTCACGATATGTATCGTCACCAACTCAAAAACTAGACTTCATGAATATTCAGTGCACGCCTTAAAACGTAAAATTTAGCTATATGCGGTGGAATCTTTGTAAAATGCGTAGATCCGTAGAAGTCATTTGAAGTCATTTTACAAATTATGGTCATTTTACAAATTATGGACACACCTTGTCCGGAGGTGTCGGTTGTCCTTTAAGTGATCCTTTCAAACAGTGGATTACTGACATTTTTGGAAGTGAGAGCTACTTCAACTTTGGGACACTACTAAGACATCAAATGTGTACTTTAATAAGATTGTTTGTGTTGTAGTTAACTCATTCACTGCCAGACACTTTGCAAAAATGTCCACTCCAGTGCCAGGGTTTTTGTCGCTTTCACTCAAATTCTAGGACCCACAGAATATTGAGTTTTAGGACAACATAAATATTCAATACAGCATAATAAAACTTAGACTCTCTTCTTTCATCAGAAAAAAAAGTTTGTCTATTTTATTTGGCTTGAGAGATTTCTGCAATGGAAATGGGGGCGGCAAATGCTGCCCCCTTGTGAGAGAGAGAAAAACGTTGCCAGAGGTTTCACCGCAGCTTGCTTTGCACCCCCACAAGAAAAAAAAAACCCGAACAAATTCAGGAATGGCGCTCCACATCATGTTTTTCCATTCCTAAATAAATTCGGGAATGGCTGTGAATGAGTTAATATAATAATCAATAATCATGTTCATATTTTTTTTGCAATAATAATAATAATACAATAAAAATAATAAAAATCACACACCACACACAGTGTCAAAGTCAAGGCCCGGAGCCCAAATCTGGCCAACCACATCATTTTATTCGGCCCGTGAAAGCAAATAAAGCATGTCAAGTGCTAAAGTCTGAACCAAAATGTCAAATTGTTGTATGTAAACTACAGTAACAGTCATTATTTTTGACTTCACATTTGAAAACTAGTTATTCATTCATTTTTTTGTGCGCTCTTTACGTAATATGTAGAAGGGATGAAATTCATATCGGCCCTCGAAAGTAAACCGTAACTACAATTTGGCCCGTGGCAAAAAAAAATATAAAAAAACAAGACTTTAACACCCTTAAACTACAGTAATATTTTATACATCTTTGATATGTGCAGTTAAATATGTTAAAACCAATTAAAAACAGTCAGTTCAGTATCAGAATCAGCTTTATTGACCAAGTATGTAGAACACACAAAGAATTTGTCTCCAGTATTGTCAATCAAGCAAAGAATGTACTATTTTATTGTCAAAGTTTGTCTGCTAAAACGTTTTGTCCCATCCGCAGTGACTTCCTGTCCAATTTAAGCAACGACGCCGTCCTGCTGTTGCTCAATGAGGCTGTTGGCCAATTGGCAGTGACCTCCGATTCCGCAGTGGGCGGAGCATCTGTCAGATTGATTCTCCACATGGCCAATCAACTGCCGCTTCAGCCTTTCCTCTTCAACTTCAAAGGTGAGGGGGTGAGAATTTAATTTCATTCAATTACAATTCAATTCCTCTCAAATGTTACTTGCCAAATCTTCATGTGGTCGGATGGGTTGGATGAAATCACGTCTTTGCAGGTTTGGACAGCCTTTTGGACAAAGACTGGCGAGGACGAGGCTTTGACCCGGAAGTGGATCAGCTGATCGCACTTACGCGTTCTCAGGAAAGCCCTGTGAGTCCATTGCAGGGGTCATTTTGTCTGTCCACAGTCGTATTTCTTTGCACTGACCACTCTCTTCTCTCGCAAAGCCTTCCGGCGACCGGGAGAAAGCGGCGTGTGTGATTCAAGCAGCTTGGAAATCGTATCTGACCAGACGTCGAGTCAAGAGTCTTGGCGGGGTGGTTTCCATGCTGCAGCGTCGCTTTAGGTGTGTCACTTATTTTGTGGCAGGGCGGGGTGATCTCGCTTTAAAATCTCAGATTCCCCGCACCCCCATCCCCAAAACTGAAATTCTGATGTTTTTCCACCTTCGCTTATTTAAGAAAAAAAGTTGTATTAATTTTCTATCCCTTCCACCATGAACTTGGCATCACCTTCCACACATGATCTGCATTTGAGATGATAAAAAAAGTTTTTTTCTTCTTGGTAAAAAAATCCCCCCCCCCCCCCCCCCCCCCCCCCCCCCCAAAAAAAAAATAATAATATATTTTACAGAATTAATTAATTAATTGGTTAGTTAATTAACTGGTGAATGTAGCAATATTTAACCAACCAGCTAATTAATTACAGTAAAGTCTCGTTATATCGATATCGGATATATCGATAGTCCCTGTTATATCGATATTTATTTCTATGCACGCACGGAGAAAATTACATGCAAACAGGGTCGGATATATCGATAGTCCCGGTTATATCGATATTTGTTCGGACTCCCTTGAATATCGATATCACGAGACTTTACTGTATTAATAAACCACCCAATTATCTCATTATTAACCAATTTGCTTTTTATTGATTAATAAGCTAATTCACTGCCATTCTCAAATTTATTCGAGAATTGAAAAGCATTACATGGATTGCCATTCCCAAATTTGTTCGCCCTCTTTTTCTACTTGCGGGGGTGCCGATAAACTGCTGGTCAGACCTCTGTCAATGTGTTTCCTTCCCGCAATGGGGCTGCATTTGCCTTTTGTACAGCTGCCCCAATTTCCAGCTCATATAACTTAGGAATGAACTCTTTTTTTTCTGATGAAAGAAAAGACTCTGAGGTTTCTTACACTGCATTCAATGTTTATGTAGTCCTAAAACTCAATATTCTGTGGGTCCTGCAATTTGAGTGAAAATGACAACAACCCTGGCACTGGAGTGGACACATTTTTGCACATCGTCTGGCAGTGAATGAGTTAATTAAATTTGAAATGGGGACTGGTAGTATAAAGGGGGGTGAATATTAATCTGCAAAATGTTCACTTTGTTTCGACATTTATTGGTACTATGGCAGTACATAGGCGGCGTTAAAAAAAATGGAATCACTCATTTTTCATCACCACCACCGAATCACTACGTTGGCGACAATGAGGGCTAAAACCAGCTCCTCTCTCTCTTCACAGCCGTGTTGTTACTATAGAGCAGTGCCCGTCAATTGGGATGGACTTTGTCCTGCGGAAGCAAAAGCAATACTCAATACCATCAATGAAAATACAATGCAGTGGGACCTTGGCTTACGAACTTAATTGGTTCCCAGACAGAGTGTGTAAGGTGAAAAGTGTGTATCCCAAAAATTAATTTTCCATAGGAAACCATTAAAATGAGAATAATCCGTTCCCAGGTCCCCATAAAACATAATTTTCTACTTTCTAATTTTCTAAGCCTTAAAACTACACAAAATATACCTTATTTTATGTATAATAAATGTGCTATAGTATTATGATTATAGAAACAAACTACTATACAATAAAGTCATTTCATTGACCTTTGTGATGGTTGTTAATAGCTTGATGGAATAGAGTGTCCGGTTTCCTCTGCATTAAACACTTGATGAGGAACATAGGCTTCTTTCACCATCTTGAGGAATGATCCCTTGTAGGTGCTTTCTCTGTGATAATTGTATCTAGTTCATCAATTGTGATCTGTTTAGCTGGGTTAATAGCTTTTTGCATCAAGTCTACAGATGACTTGTGCGGGTTATTTGTGGAGCCTGATTGATGGGATATTTAACCTTCCAGTCTACACTCTGCTTTTTCAAAGTTGAAATGGGTCCAAATTTCACTGTTTTCTATCCATTTTCTCACAATTTTACTTGTTTTTTTCCCCTTTTTTTTTTTTTTTGTTTCAAGCTCTTTCCTCTCCCTTTCGTGTGCGTGTTTTCTCTCTCTCTGTGTCTGCCTGTCTATTTAATGTTTAACCCCCCCCCCCCTCCCCACTGCTGGGTTCTTGACCCATCACGTGGCTTTAACCTAAGACGCCATTTTGTTTTTTGGAGAATGGCCTCACTCTCCCTCTCTCTGTCTGTAACCTGATCCCCCTGGGGGCGGGGAATAGAGGCCAAAAAAAAGTCTGCTCCCATTTCCTTGTTTGGAGAACGGGCTCATTCACGAACGACACATCAGTCATTGTGGCAGCTCCGTGTGTATTCCAAAAAATAGTTCGTATGCCAAGGTAAAATTTTCATAAATGTAACGTTCATAAACGGAAAAATTCGTAAGCCAAGGGTTTCGTAAACCGAGGTCCCACTGTACACTCAAATTAATCAATTAAATAATGATAATAGTGTGTGTGTGTGCGTGTGTGTGCATGTGTGTGTGTGTGTGTGTGTGTGTGTGTGGGTGTGTGCGCGCGAGCGCAGGGCTCGTAGGAGACAACAGCAACAGCAGAGGGATGCACAGCGGCGGCAAGAGGAGCTGAATTACCAGGTAAAAATATTGCCGTCTCTTAGCATACGCCTGCACCGACCACCAACCCAAGATTGACTGTTAGGTATGTGCGTGCGTGCGTGCGTGTGCTCGTGCAGGTCTGCTTGCAGCGTCAACAGGCAAGGACGAAGTTCCATCAAAAACAGAGAGAACTGCTGCAGCTTCTACCTCCTGGTATATTTACACGAATACACACACACACACACACACACACACACACACTCCAGCGCACGCAAACACACACAGTGTAACGTGTACCTCCCTTCCCGTCCAGACCAGGTGCAGCCGTACCTGTTGGAATGCGAGATCCGCGCCGCCGTGTTGATCCAGAGCGCCTGGCGAGGCTTTCTGGCCAGACGACGTATTGACGCGCAGCGACCTGCATTGAGACTCGACCGAGCGCAGCAGGAGGCCGCCAGGACGCTGCAGAGAGTTGTAAGCGAACACCTTTTTTTTTTAAATCAAGTCAACATACTCTTCATGGGCCCATAAATAAATTAATGCAACAATGGATAGATAAATAAATAATAAATAAATAGATGGATGGATAGATAATTAAAAACAACAAGGGTAACAAGGGTATTATAAAAATTTGTGTATTATAAAAATTGTAAAAAAAAAATAACGGTGCAGAGAGCTGTAAGTGGACACCTTTTTTTAAAATCAAGTAAACACACTCTTGTAACTTGAGAATTTTGAAAGCCGCTTTTAAATGAAATGTATTATTATTATTATTATTATTATTATTATTATTAATTAATTAATTAAAAGGCCCAGAAATAAATAAAGATAAATAAACAATAAATATGTAAACAAATGTATAAATAAACACATAAATAGCCACCAAAAATGTTAATGTATTAAATAAATAAAGGAATAAAAAAAAAACGTGACGCTGCAGAGCACAGTAAGCGGACATCTTTTTTTTAAATCAAGTAAACATACTCTTGTACCTTGAGAGTTTTGAAAGGCGCCTATAAATGAAATTTATTATTATAATATTATTAATTTAAAGGCCTATAAATAAATAAATAAAAATAACAAAACACATAAATACACACAAAAAATATAAATACATGAATAACTTAAGAAATAGAAAATAAGTAAATAAATAATTTTTAAAAAGTACCGGGCGAACAAGTGTATTTTAAAAATTGTTCTTTATAAAAATTGCAACAAAAAAAAAAATGACGGGACACTGCAGAGAGCTGTAAGCGGACACCTTTTTTTAAAGTCAATTAACCATACTCTTAATTTAAGGACCCAAATAAACAAATCAATAAATAAACCATAATTAAAAAAAATCATACATAAAGACATAAATGAAAAGGGCCGCACTAAGAAGCGCGCGATAATAATTGTAGGTGACAATGACAGGAAGTTTGTAAGCGGACACTTTTTTTTTTTTTTTTAATCAAACATACTCTTAATTTGAGGCTCCTCCCCCCCAAAAAAACTGGCAAAAACAAAGCATCCGTGAAATCACCACAGAATACTACCCACGAGTCAGCCGAATCATTAATCTTGATTTACGTGCTTACACATACGTTTTCAAAATGGAGTCTCAACTTATCTGTCATAACATGCTGTCCTGGTCACCTACAGTTTTTATAACATCTAATAAGCTAACATCGCATGTACAGTTTGATAATCATCAAATCCGACTTGAATCAAATCTGCCTGTCTGCACTGTCATTGAGGTCCGCCGCTTTCTCCAAGAACGCCGGGCGGCTAAATCCTTGGCCTCTGCGCCTTTCTGGATCGGCCGGCAGTGTTTGACGGACAGCAAGAGGGCAGCTTTGAAAAGACAGGTGGACGAATACATCAATCTGCATCCCGTAAGGCGTTCTCCTACCGCCAATGACTTTGACGGCGACTAAGCGCTCAGACCCGCGTTGTGCGTGTGTGATAGTCGAGCGGGGCGAGCCGACGGGAGTGCGAACGACTACACGCCGACGCGCAGTGGCGGCTGAGGCTGCTGCCGGAACAGGCGGCGCGACGGATGGTGGAAGAGCAGAAAATGGACTCCCTATTGGCTCGCACTCACGCTCAGCTGGATCGACTCAAAGGTTTTTTTTGTTTTGTTTTTGCTCGTTTGGTGCTTACGGGCGAGTTGTTTGAAATTAATGTGCTTGATATCAGGAGACTCTCGTGTTGGTATCTTTTGAACGTCAATATTTTATGTTTAACTCATTCACTGCCAAACGGTGTGCAAAAATGTGTCCACTCCAGTGCCAGGGTTTTTGTCATTGTCACTCGAATTCCAGGACCCACAGAATATTGAGTTTTAGGACGACAGACTGCCGCTGAATCTTCAGGAAGTCTTGTTTTTGAGTTGGTGACGAGTCGTCACGTCAGGAACGCCACTGACAGAGAAAGCGACACACTATGCATTTTGGGTACTTTGTTTGGTCTGAAAACGTCGTGTTGATGACGAAATTAGAAGGAAAACATAAATAACGCAATGGTGAATCGTTGTGTGTTGCACCAAGACTACTATTTGATTCTACTTGGCACAAAATCCCAGCAGACAAATCAGCCCATTTCCAACAGAGCCTGGCCGCCATCTTATGCATTTTCTGGGACACTACATTGCAGTCCTGACGGCTCAAATTACTACACAAGTACTACTTATCGATTGCAAACATTAATGCTTTCCTCTTGAGAACTATTTGAATCATATTCATAACTGAATGAGTAACAAGAAAGCATCTTCTCCGAATCTGAGGCCATTGTTTTGATTCTCGAGCAAGGCAAGACGTCTTGGCGTGATGTCACGAACAAGGGGGCGGGACCTTCTGAAACTGAAACTTTCTGAGGTCATTTTGAAGTAGTTTTGGGACACTTTAAGTCATTTTTATTGGTGTTTTTCATTTGACTAAAAATATCAGCCTGCGTGTTTTGGGTATTTTAGATGCTATAAAACGTTTTTCTGATGTCAGTCAGGAAACAAAAAAATGGTGTCGGTTGTCCTTTAATTGATATGGAAAGAATGAACGATCCATGGATTGTGAATGGTGTCGTCTGCCTTTGGAGGGAATCGCCAGCAGCCCACCCATGACCTCGAACGGCATAAGCGGTCGACAAAATGAAAAGATGGCAAAGTCTTGTATTGATCCACGCCGATTGATTTTTTTTTTTTTTCCTGTCTTCCTTCGCAGATGCCCCACCCCTCTCTGCTGTCACGGCAACTGATATCAAGTCCTTCCTGAGCCCCTGCGGCGCCGTCGCCGGTCGGGCTCGTGACGCCCACAATGCCAGGCTGCGGGCCAACAAACTGCCCTGGTGGCGGACTCTGGGGGAAACCGCCGCTGGACTCGAATCAAAGGTGCAAGCCGACAGCAGCTGATCTATTGGCACTTTGGTCACAGTGGTTCTTGCGGACCGTACGGAAATTTCGGTAGCCTCTCTTAGCGGATCTTGGTGGAAACAATGTATCGGCAAAAGTTTTAGATGTTTCTCCTCCCCTTTTGGGCTCTCAAAAAAGGGTTTGCTCCACCAAAGCCCTCCCGTATCTTTGTGACTGAGCCATGGGCCATGAGAGTTTTTGTTTCCACTCACAAAATCGTTTCAGTGACTCACCTTATTTTGAACCGTGATATCTAGCAAATTTCAAGCTTCTACCAGTCAAGATCATCATTCTCCTCATGAGCAGCCTCATTATGGCCGAAGTTTTATTTATTTATTTATTTATTTATTTATTTATTTATTCATTCATTTAGATTTTTATTTATTTATTTAGCTTTTTTTTTTATTTATTTATTTTTTATTTATTTATTTATTTTTGTGGTAGCTGTTGTTGCTCTCAGTCACATATATCATGTGGTGTTCCACAGGGCTCAATTTCCGGGCCTCTGTTGTTCTCACTATACCTGTTTCCATCTTAAGAAAACATGATATTTCCTTGCACTGCTATGCAGATGAGTGTCAGATCGATCTCCCACAAAGCAAAAAAAAAAAGATGCTTTCTTATGAGGGCCACTTTTAATCCCTGGAGGAAATAAAAACCTGGATGGCACATAAGGACCCAAAGGAGCAGGCGGTTAGGCTTTTGTTTGCAAGAACTTTTATGTTTCCCTTTTCATCAATATTTACAGTCCAAAAACACTCGGCGGTCAGCCTCTCTTGACCGACCACTTGCCTTGCGATCGCTACTCGTGCATCTGTCCGTCTTTGTTGATGACATTCTTGAGCAGCGTGACCAGCGGCCTTTGCTCGGTCTCGTCCCAGCTCTTCATGAAGCCGCCGTAGCGTTTGCTGGCGGGCGGGCTGCTCCAACGGAAGTGCTTCATCTTGTAGGAGCCGTCTTTCTTCATCATTCCTTCCTCATCCGGTGCCTCTTTCTCCGCTCCCAGTGGGACCTCATTGGTTAATTCGCGCCTGATCTCGCCGGGAAAAACCTCACTGGACTCTTCTTCCACGCCGTTGGACATGTAGACTTTTATGGGACGGCGTTTTCGGCCGATGGGTTTCCCCCAGCGGAAATGCTCCATGGAGTAAGAGCGCTTCGCCAGTGGGGAGGAGTCGGAGGAAGGCCCGGTGGGAGGATGGAATGGTGCAGAGTCGGGGTAAAGGTCAGCGAGGTCGGCGTGACAGAGCTGCAGACACTCCTGTTGTGGGGTGATGTAAACAGCAATAAATAGGGTCGCAGGATAATCAATGGGTGGACGACAAATCACTATTTTAAATATATATAATTTTTTACCGTCATGCTTTTTGAATCCAGCTCCTGACAAGCCGCATGTTCCCAACACTGACTGGCAGCTCCTCCGGCCACACCCACGAGCATCACGGTCACCAAGAGCCATGAAGAACACATCCTGCTGCTTATCTGGTACAAACAGACACAAATGCTCGGGGGGTTTAAAAAAAAAAATCAAGGACCATGCGAAAAGTAAAACTTTTCAACATCCTTTAAAAAAAAAGTATTTAATGCACAGGTGTCAAAGTAAAGGGCCAAGGGCCAAATCTGGCCCACCACATCGTTTTATTCGGCCCGCAAAAGAAAATCTAACTTGTGAAATGCCATTGTGCTTGCTGAAGCCCAAGCCAAAATTTCAAATTGTTGTATGTAAACCACAATAACAGTCATTATTTTTTACTTCAGTGTTGTAAGCTATCCTCCGCTAATATGGACGGGATGAGACAATGTAATGGCTTCCTCAAATTCATAACGGAGAGGAAACCGTAACTACAATGTGGCCCGGGAGGGAAAAATGAGAAAAGGGTGCCATGTTGTAAAATATACATTAATGATCTAAATAAATCTTATTGTTATTAAATACATGTTTTTTGTCACACTTTGACTATGATCAGAAAGACATAGTGTCGCCGTGGCACTACTTGACCACTTGGGGGCAGCATCACACAAAGAATACATTGATAATACTAATACATTTCATTTATTAGCGCCTTTCAAAACTCTCAAGGACACTTTACAGTCACAGGATATCTTTTCCGTGGGTGAGCAGCGGCAGCCACACGCGCCAGTGTTCACTCAACCCGGAAAATATCTTATTTCTGACACCTAGTTTGAAGCACTAATTTACCATTTTTTCCCTCTAAATATCTTTCCATATTTTCTTGTTTCAAGATATTTTCAGGAACATTAAGTGATAATTTTCAGCATATCATTCTCATTTTGAGCTAATCTAAAAAAGATTGGTCTTTTCAAGATTAATTTGCTTTTTGTGCCTCTATTCCTGCTCGTTTTCAGACCTGTATAGGTTTTTGGAATCGAGATACATTTTACTTGTCCTTAATATTGAATGGCTTGTCTTTTGTGTTGTTTCACATTATTTGTTATTTAGGTTTTTTTGTTGTTGTTTTGACTTCAAGATGGCGCCGCGAGAGTGGCTGCCTTTACAGCAACTCCTGTATTTTGTTTTTCTACTTCTTCCTTTCCTCTTACTTTCACAACTTTGCTGCTGGGAAATGTAAATTTCTCCACTGTGAGACTAATAAAGGCTAATCTAATCTAATCTAATCCAATACAATCCAACCACACCCAACATGAAATATTTTTTTTTAATTTCAAAAATTGACAGTGACATACCCATGTGCATCTCAAAAGGCCATAATCGGGTTTTTTTTTTTCAAGTCAATCTTGATAGCATCCATAATCCTATTAGTTGAGTGCCAGTATCGTGTGCTATGTACTTTCTGCATCAATTTGGCAATATAAAAGAGAAAATGGCCCCTTACTTATTTAGCCTTACAATTGAGAGTAGAGAGACAGGATACGTCACAATTCTTGAGCACTCCGGTTCGTTGAAAAATAAATAATAAATACATGTACAGTAAAGTTTCGTTATATCGATATTCAAGGGAGTCCGAAAAAATATCGATATAACCGGGACTATCGATATATCCGACCCTGTTTGCATGTAATTTTCTCAGTGCGTGCATAGAAATAGTATCGATATAACCGGGACTATCGATATATCCGATATCGATATAACGAGACTTTACTGTATATGCCTTTTTCCCTTCTCCATATATGTGTTGATAAACGGGTTGTAACTCTACCACATCTGTGCTACATGTTACTCATTCGCTCTTCTACGGTATTTAACCACAATGTTTTCATATTAGCAGTTACACTAGCAGACAAAAAGACTGGGGTCTGTGGTGTTATCAAATTTCATTTTTTTAGATGTTTAGCAATGTGACAACCCCTAGAATAATATTTTTGGAAATAATTTTCTTTACTATTTGCCAAAGTGCAATTTGTTGTGAAGTCCATACAATCCTCGTGTCTGAAATCTTTGCTCTGTCAACAAAACAAAAAAAAATCAGTATCTCTGAAGAAATTCAAACTTTGGTCATTTGCATCTCAGGACATCACTGTTGTTGTATACATTGTGCTTTTGAAGTTATTCACCCTTTCTGTGAATCTCATGAAAAACCATGTATTTATTAGATATTTTTCAACAAAGCGGAATGCTAGCAAAAGTACTCCACTCGATAACAAACCATGGGGTGACGAAAACTAGTCCGCCAGCCACCGTGATCTCCTTCTTCTGCTCGATCATAATTTTCTTTCATGTCTTCTTAGGCTTAAAACTAACCTGTGGCGGGGTCTTTTTCGGTTCCATAATAGCAAAAGTACTCCACTCGATAACAAAACACGTCTGCACTCAAAGGGGGTGTGGAAAACTAGTCCGCCAGCCACCATGACACTGTTCGACTATCATCATTACTATGAATTCCAACGCATGCTAAAATCCATATCGCACACGAGTTTATTGGTCAAACTCCATCAGGGCGAACAAAAATCTGGAAGTCATAATATTTTTCAAATATGGCCCAAAAATAAATTTAGGGACACACAAAATTAAATTAAAATTTGCTGTTGACCAGTGTTAGGAATGAAAGAAGGAAAACAAAAAAATGTCTTACCGCTCGTCTGTCTTGGTCTTTACTGATGGTTGCTGGTTTTCTTGTGCCCTCTTGGATCAGCCCACTTTTTATATTGTCAGACAAGAGCACGTACACACACACACACACACACACACAAACGTACGCTTACGCCCACACATACACAAATGACATCAGCGGTGCCCGTTCATAATTTTTTTTCCTCTGACGAATATTTGCTAAATAATTGAGCGTGTGACCAACGCATCACTTAATACGTTTGCTGCTGTGCGGCAAATGTCAAACATTGGATTCCATAGATTAACACCGGGTTGCTATGTCGTCACTGGGATTTGAACCCGCAAACTCGGGTGTACAGTTACACGCCTGCACACCTGCTGCCCCCGCCATCCTTTTGTCCGCAGGCTCAGTGTAGCTCAATAAGATTCTCCATGCCGCCGTAGGATTTACGACTTTCAAAATTGACTTTCAATCATTTTTCAACCTTGATTTGCTGCCGATGCTGCTCAATTTTTCCACACCCCATTTGTACTGATCCGGATGCTTTTTATGCTATCTATCTATCTATCTATCTATCTATCTATCTATCTATCTATCTATCTATCTATCTATCTATCTATCTATCTATCTATCTATCTATCTATCTATCTATCTATCTATCTATCTATCTATCTATCTATCTATCTATCTATCTATCTATCTATCTATCTATCTATCTATCTATATACAGTAAAGTCTTGTTATATCGATATTGGTTATATCGATAGTACTGCTTATTACGATACTATTTCTATGAACGCAAGGAGAAAATTTACATGCCGCAGGATCGGATATTTCGATAGTCCGGTTATATCGATATTTTTTCCGACTCCGAGAATATTGATATAACGTATAACGTATTTCCTCCGCTAATACCAACTTGGGGCGCTATGAGAGCTCGCTCTCTCTCTCCAACTTATCTAACATACTGTATTCTTTCCAGTTGTACATGTACATATCTTTATAGAGCATACAATATATTTTATTGAATGTTTATTTTTCACCATAACCCAATACAGGTTACTTATACCAGCCTGACACATACTTATAGAAACCTTAAGAATACCTATATAAGCCTAAAACATACATTCCATACAAAATATAGCACTGAAGCAACTTAAGAACAAATTCACCTTACAAACGACCATTTGGAACATATGTCGTTCGTAAATTGGGGAGCATCTGTTGTCGCATTTCAATAATTTTGATTGCAAGAGGTGAATAGTGGGGCGTGACTGATTCCAAAGGGCAAATCACCCAATAACCTTCCTAACCTAATGGAAGAAAAAAAATTAAAAAGATCAATCGCAATTTTAACAACTGAAGGCTTCATTTATTCAATTTTAAAGGACAACCAACACCATTTTTTTGTTTCCTAACTGACATCAGAAAAACATTTTATAGCATCTAAAATACCCAAAACACGCAGGCTGATATTTTGTAGTCAAATGAAAAACACAGATAAAAATGACTTAGTGTCCCAAAACTACTTCAAAAGGACCTCAGGAAGTTTCAGTTTCAGAACGTCCCGCCCCCTTGTTCGTGATGTCACGCCAAGACGTCTTGACTTGCTCGAGAATCAAAACAATGGCTTCAGATTTGGAGAAGATGCTTTCTTGTTACTCATCCAGTTATGAATATGATTCAAATAGTTCTGAAGAGGAAAGAATAAATGTTTGCAACCGATTAAAGAAGTCCTTCCGTGTCATTTTGAGTGTGTGTACCAGAAAATACACAAGATGGCGCCCAAACTCCGTTGGAAATGGTCTGATTTGTCTGCTGGGAATTTGTGTCAGCTAGTATCAAATCATCGCTTTCTCGGTCAGTGACGATACCTAGCGTGACGTCACGGTAGGCATTGTCACCAACTCAAAAACAAGACTCCCTGAATATTCAGCGCGAGTCTTAAAACGTAAAATATAACTATATGCGGTGGAATCTTTGTAAAATACGTTCAGTAGAAGTCATTTGAAGTGATTTTACAAATTATGGACACAACTTGTCCGGAGGTGTCGGTTGTCCTTTAAATTAAATTTTAAATTGAATTTAATTAATTTAATATTCAAATTAATTTGTTAAATTAGAAGTACACTCAACCCGGAATAACTCAAAAAGATAGAAAGCTTGCTAGCTAGCTAATAGATAGCTAGACAACTAATAGCTTGATAGCTAATCACGTCACTTACACCGTGTACTCCCAAAACTACGGTAACTAACTAAATAAAAACAGAGGGAAACCTGATATATCATATCACAGACAACACAATATGAAGATTAAGATTAAAATCACTAGCAACGAGCTGCTAGCTACTAGCCACTATCGCTAGTAACAGGCGCCAGATCATACAATGCTGGTGTAATTAATTACAGCAGGGGTGTCAAAGTCATTTTTTGCCGCGGGCCACATTGTAGTTATGGTTTCCTTTCGAGGGCCGAATTTGGGGAAGCCATTAGAATGTTTAAATCCCTTCAAATATTACATATAGAGCACACAGCAAATTAATGAATAACTCGTTTTCAAATCTGCAGTCAAGAATAATGACTTTTATTGTGGTTGACATCCAAAAATATGAAATTTTGGCTCAGATTTTAGCAATCATCATGGAATTTAACAAGTTTGGTTTGCTTTCGCGGGCCGAAAAAAATGATGTGTCGGGCCGGATTTGGCCCGCGGCCTTGACTTTGACACCTGTGAATTACAGGGATTTTTAGCATTGTTAATTAACGATTGAACATAATTCCTGGATGAACTTGTGTCGATGATGGCGAAAACAGCTTTGTGATGGCCGTTTATACCTAGACTGGGCTCTAACTAGCCAACTTTTCACCCCTAGCATAACACCATAAAAACCCTCGTGACCAAATAACAAACATCCAACCTGAACTATAACGTCCGTGTTGGACCATTTAGAACATTTTCTCCTTCTTTCCGAGGTCATACGTCCATTTCTTGTCAAATACTTTGGCCTCTAATGGAACACGTGGCGCCATTAGCCGTTCTAGTGGCCTTGAACATCCCTGACAAACACACATGTCAAGTAATGGCTCTTAAGGCGAACTGACCCAAAGAAAAATACTTTTTAATGATTTGTGGTCCAACATTTCTGCCGTCATACGGCATCACATTGTTTCATTGAATTGGCTCAATACAATTTTGACAAAAAAGCCAGGCGACAAGCCTCATGTCCGCTCATCTGCATCTTCGAGAATGGTGGCGGCGCAACGTTTCGCCTCCTGTAATAATTCCGACACTCTGGACAGAGTCTGCAAAACACAACAGACATCGGGGCACCGTGTGATCAATTTAATGGACAATTTTCAATATATACCTCGTTCAAACCTACCTCCATCTTGAAAGTGTCATCAGTGATGTCTTGAAGATTGATGATGACATTGTAGTAGGCCCCGAAAACTGCAGTCTCCAAGGCTTTTACCGCAACCTGGAAGACACGCGTAAAAACGCTCATACCCTCCAGGTGCAAAAATCTCATGATAACACAAGGCCGATTCCCCACTTGAATATCCGATTTGCAGCTGATGTTCCCGTACAATACCAGTTCCTTCAGTGAAGGCCACAGGGTGCTCACCCTCTCAGCGAGAGCCAACGGGACACTCACGGCTTGCTTGAGGCCCTCCTGCAAGGCCAGCTCACGCCTGTCAGCACAAAGACAATAACAGTGCCACGCTGTCGAAAGACTGACTCGGTTTTCCGGAGTCTTTGTACCTTCTGACTTCCTCCTTTGAATTTTTGGGCATCTTCAACGCTGCCTAGAATCAAAACAGACAGGATTTGAAGCGACAAATGGGAGATGTTCTGGAGACGTACCAGATTTATAAAAATGAGAAATATATGATGACGACAAGCAATCGGACGCAGAACGTGAGACCATGTAACTGTTGAAGGCAGATGAGTCGCTGTCCACCATACGCAGAAGTTCGTTCATGGCATCGTGAAACGGAGGAATCAGTCTCCTCATCACGCCGTCCACAGCCTCAAACTGCCTCTTGCCGTACGTCATCTGGCCCACCATGGCCCCCAGCGCTGCTCCCTGCCCAATAAAAGTTGCAGATGTCGCCGTGAAAAGGCTTGGAGAGGATGATTTTTCTGCCTTACGCCATGTTACCATAGCAGCCACGGCGGCAGAGACGGAGCCCCCGCCAGGCGCGGCCGTCCGAGCGCCGACGCTGCGGACAAACTGCCGCAGGGAAAGAGATGCCAGCCGGCCGCTGTCCTCCGAGCTCACCATGTACCTGGAACGACGTACAAAATATACCTTGTTGCTCGACTTAAAGATTGCGAAAAGGGAATTCTTGTGTTTGTTTTTCAATACATGATGCATTTTTGACGCTTACCACATAACGCTTCCATCTTTACTAATCATTGAAATGCACTATTAGCATCCGCTGGCTAACTTAGCAAAGCATTAAGTACGTATACTTGTATGTCGTATATCACAGTCAGGGAGGGATGAGTAATCAAAGCTTCTATCTTTACTAATCATTATAATGTGCTGTTAGCATACGCTGGCTAATTTAGCATAACATCAAGTATACTTGTATAATATAAAACTGTCAGGGATGTGTAATCAACAAATGTTTCTATCTTGAGTAATCATTGTAGATGATCACAATGCTACAGTCGGAGATCACATGCTATTTTAGCACATCCATCATGGATTTCCTGATAGCAGAGTCTTTCCCCCACAAATAATTGAAGCTAGCTCAAGCGGCAGTTTTAAACTAACCTTGGGGCTGGAAAAATAAAGATCTGGGGCTCATATGGACACCGGCGCGATTACGATAGGTGGTTAGCTAGCTTGCTATGCCTACACCCAAAATGAAGAATTGATGCTAATCTGGACACAAGCACGATTACGATGGGCAGTTAGCTAGCTAGTTATGCCTACTCCTACAATAAAGAACTGGTGCTAATCTGGACACCGGCTTTGCTGTTTTAGAGTGCCTTGTCGTTGCGCCGACTGGTCAAATATATTTGAACTGCCTGAAGCTTTGTAAACAAAGCTATGGAAACCTTTTGTTTTGATCATATGAAACCCTGAGCCTTGAAAGTATTTCGAATTGAAACTCACTCAATTATTCGCTCCTTTGCTTTGAACGGACCCAGAGAGTCGAGGCCCAGCTTGCTGATCACCTGACCAGAAAGGCAAGATTTCAGAGGTTAGAAACCCAAAAGGAAGCTAAAGAACTCTGGAGGCCAAGTTTTCCTCACCAGGCGCACTTTATGCTCCTCTTCCACGATGAAGAGTTCTTCCTGAGCAATGTAGAAGTCGGCGGCATCCAAAAGGGCTTTGAGGGGAATCAAACCGACGATCTGAGAGCCGACGATGGGCAGCTTCAAATCCTGGAGATCGGGGTGGGTGGTGGTGGTGGTGGTGGTATGAGTAGTGTCAGTAGAAGACTTTCACGGTAACTTTCACAACGGGCATTCGTGTCACGTCATGCTAACTGTAGTATTGTTTCGTTTTTTTTTTTTCCTTCTGTTTATGTTGAATTTTGATATCCAAGGTTCGCGAACCTTTTTGAAGCAGAAAGCTGCTTCTTCCCCTTTCATGACATTAATCTAATTCTGTCAATGTCATATATGAATACATACAGGGATGGTTGGATTGATGCATTTATTGTTGGATGGATGGTTGAATGAATGGATGGATTGAAGGATGGGTGGATGATTGGATAGTTGCATTGTTGGATGGATAGTCAGTCTGTGGATGGATGAATGGATTGATTGATTAATGAATGGATGCATTGATGGATGGTTGGATGGATAGTCAGTCTGTGGATGGATGGACGAATTTAATGTCGGATGGATGGATTGTTGAATGGGTGGATGGATGGATTGGTGTATGGATTGATGGATGGATCGATGCATAGAAGGGACGCGGATGTATTGATGGATTGGTGGATGGATTGGTGGATGGATGGATGGATTGTTGGATGAATGGTTGGATGGATAGTCAGTCTGTGGATGGATGGGTGGAAGGATGTTGGATGGATGGATGGATGGATGGATTGATTGTTGGATGGATGCATAGAATGGAGGCTGGGAGATGAGTGGGTGGATGCATAGTCAGTCCAAAGATAGATGTGTGGATGGATGGATGGATGAATTGTCAGATGGAATGACAGTCCGTGGATGGATGGATGTATGGATTGTCGGATGGATGGGTGGATTGTTGGATGGATGGATGGATAGATTGTTGGGTGGATGGATAGATGGATGGTTTGATGGGTGTATGGATGGATTTATTGTTGGATGGATGAATGGATGGTTGGATGGAAGTGGATGAAGGGTTGGGTGAGTGGATGGATGGATAGATGAATGGATTGATGGTCAGTCCGTTGATGGATTGTCCGTGGATACTGCTCGCACCTCCCCATAAAACGGCTCTGAGCTTGCCTTTATTGGACACCTGGGGGGATGTGGACTTTGAAAAAATGTCAAAGCCCTTAAAGGACAACCGACGTCTCCGGACAAGTTGTGTCCATAATTTGTAAAATGGCTTCAAATGACTTCTACTGAACGTATTTTAGAAAGATTCCACCGTATATAGCTATATTTTACGTCTTAAGACTCGCGCTGAATATTCCGGAAGTCTTGTTTTTGAGTTGGTGGCGAGTCCTCACCCTACGTCACTGAAGGAACGCCCCTCAGCGAGAAAGGACATACCTTGCATCACCTCAATGCATTTTGCAATACTTTGTTTGGTCTGAAAACTGATCCGTGTTGATGGCGAAATTAGAAGGAAAACACATAAATAACGCGATGGTGAATCCTTGTGTGTGGCACCGAGCGTCTATTTGATATTCACTGACAAAAATTGTAAGGAATTAATCAGCCCGTTTCCACGGAGCTTTCCACTGAGCTTTGTCGCCCTCTTCTGACTCTTTTTGGTGCTACATTTCCCCCCTCAAAATGACACGGAATAAATTCTTTAATCGATTGCAAACATGTACGCTTTCCTCTTCAGAACTATTTGAATCATATTCATAACTGGATGAGTATACAAGACAGCATATTCTCCGAATCTGAAGCCGTTGTTTTGATTCTCGAGCAAGGCAAGACATCTTGCCGTGACACCACGAACATGGGGGCGGGACCTTCTGAAACTGACCACTTCCGGTTTCATTTTAAAGTAGTTTTTGGACACATTTTTATTGGTGTTTTGCATTTGACTAAAAATATCATAATGCGTGTTCTAGCTACCTAGGTAGCTATCTATATGCTATCTATTTGCAGTCTATTTGCTATATAATATATATCTTGCTAGCTAGCTAGCTATCTGGCTGGCAATCTATGAACTATCTAGCTGGCTATCTATTAGCTTAATAGCTATCTAGCTGACTGTCTATTTGCTGAATAGCTATATATCTATCTATTAGCTAGCTTGTTTTTTATCTATTTGAGTTACTTTTGGGTTGAGTGAACGCTGGCGCGTGTGGCTGCCGCTCCTCACCCAAAGAAAAGCTTATCCTGTGACTGTAAAGTGATCTTGAGAGTTTTGAAAGGCGCTTATAAATCGAATGTATTATTATTATTATTATTACAGGGGCGAAGCTAGCTCAATTTTATACACAGAAACGAGGACCCAATGAGTCTTGTCTGTGTCTTATTGTTGGTATGCTTAACGTCTGACCTCCCCATCCTTGCAGATCTCCTCATAGACACGGTGGAGGGGCGTTTGCTCAAAATCCAGGATGTTGGTGGACACCTGAGCGAGATTGGCTTCATCCAAGTACCAGCCGATGGCTTGAACCTTTTTCAGTAACCCCGGCTGGGACGTAGCCAAAAGCACACATCTGGTCACTGTTTGACATGCTCATCGTCAAAAATGGAGTTAAATATTCCCAACACGTACCTGGTCTTTTCCTCGCCCCTGCTCCCTAATGTCCAGCGCGATGCGATGCGCCTGCTCCTTGGTGCCGATCACATTTACATTGTAGGCAATGAGGAACTTGCGTGCACCCGTTACGGTAGCGCCCCATGACGCCACAAAAGTGGAGGGGCCAAAATCCGGAGCCCATTCCTTTTGTTTCAGCTGGAGAGTAGAAACATGAAAAAAAAGGTTTTCTTTTGGTCAGCGGTGTCCAAACGTTTTGCAAAGGGGGAGTAGATTTGGTGTGTTAAAAATGTGTGTGTGTGTGGGGGGGGGGCAACCCTGCCAAACGTTCTTTACATATAACAGCAATTAATTGAAATACATTTCAGTGAGCCACTCTGTGTTTCACATTTGATTTTTTTCCAGCTATCTTAAGCATGTGTTTTATTTGAATCATGCATATCAACATTTATTTAATGAACATTTAAAATTGAATATTCACCTCACTTCACTTTTTTATAACATTTTAATTACCTTTTTTGTAACACTTGAATTGTTCTTTTCTTGATTGAAAAGAAATCGTCATTTTAGATTTTTTTGAAAATTTCCATTTTAATATTTGTTATTCACAAGTTTAGATTTTTTTTTAAATTTACACAATCACCATTTTAGATTTTTTTTAAATAGAGCATTGGCATTTTCTATCTATCTATCTATCTATCTATCTATCTATCTATCTATCTATCTATCTATCTATCTATCTATCTATCTATCTATCTATCTATCTATCTATCTATCTATCTATCTATCTATCTCTCTCTCTCTCTCTCTAAATATATATATATATATTTTTTTTTTTCCGTCCCGCTTATTAGGGTCGCGGGGGGTGCCGTAGTAGCTGTATTCGGCACGAGGCACACACCATGAATTGGTTTCCAGCCTATATATATATATATATATATATATATATATATTTATATATTTATATATATATAAGAAAATTACCATTTTAGATTTTTTTAATTCACCAGTTTTTTTTTTTTTTTTTTTTTTTTGCCATCTTAGAAAATTGGGGGCTCATCTCGTCAATTCCTCATCTACTAATCTACTGTTCCTAATTGAGCCTCTAGACGGCAGCACTTTGCTGACGCAGGTAACAGCGCTACCAGCCAATGTGTTCATTCTACGTGTAGGCCAGATGTGATTGATTTCATGACGAGAGCCTGCGGGCCAAATGAAAATTGACCATGGGCCATATTTGGCCCCCAGCCCGAACTATGTTCACCTAAAGTGCTACTGTAGGTGGAACTCCGCAAAAGGAAGGAAATGTAAATTGCAAATCATAAGCCGTCTTAAGGTCTGACCTTGTCCACTAAAGCTTCATACTCGCCAGCTCTCACAGACGGAAGACTTCTGCGTGCTTCATTTCTTGCTGCTTCGCCATATAGAAAGACTGAGGGTACAAAACTCATTTTTTAGAATTTTCAGTTCAAAATTTATCTTGACTTTTCATTTTCAAAACAATGCGGTATCCCCTACCTGGCACATGAAGCATATCGGCCAGTTTCTCTCCAAAGATGTTGGCACAGCGGACACAATCCTCCATACTGACGTTCTGGACAGGAATGAAAGGACACACATCGAGCGCTCCCATACGAGGGTGCTCACCTGCATGTATGGAATCAGACTGCTTAGTTTCTAACAATTAAGTTACTATAACTCATTGCTATACAACACAGTGTCAAAGTCAAGGCCCGGGGGCACAGAACTGGCCCGCTATATCATTTTATTCGGCCTGCGAAAGCAAATCCAGTACTCAGCTTTGATGATGCCTGGTAACGTCCCAACCAAAATGTCAAATTATCGTATGAAAACCACAATCACAGTCATTATTCTTGACTTTCTGATATGCAAAGTACAGTAAAGTCTCGTTATATCGATATTCTCGGGAGTCCGAAAAAATATCGATATAACCGGACTATCGATATATCCAACCCTGCGCGCATGTAATTTTCTCCTTGCGTTCATAGAAATAGTATCGTAATAAGCGGTACTATCGATATAACCGATATCGATATAACGAGACTTTACTGTAGTTATTCATTAATTTGCTGTGCGTTCTGTATGTAAAATGTGGAGTAGATTAAACGTTCAAATGGCCACCCCAAATTCATAACAGCCCCCGAGACCAAACCATAATTACGATGTGGCCCGAGGCAAAAAATGTGTTTGACCCCTTTGCTCTACAATATGAATCAAATATCCATCTCCCCCGTCTGGTTTTGTTCATAACGTTGCTACGGTTGATATTGACGATGATTCTATCTTTGGCCACCTCGCGACGTAATAATCAAGCTAAAGGACGCAATGTGTGAAACCAATCAGAAGCTCATACTTGATTAATTTCAACTCAACTCAACTGCCAGACCTCAATGTTCCAATTTGGGGCACTCTGTAAAACTGAATGGCGCATTTCAAACAAAGTTCAGGGGTTTTGAGTTAGATCCCAAACACTGAGCATGTTTCTGAACCCAATTAGGGCAAGAAGTCTTTGGAAGAACCTGCTCGAGGAGATGTACAATTGAGGACCTCAAAACTCAATTTTTCACAGCAGACTGGTTCTGATGTTATGTTTAAATTTGCTTCTAGAAATGACCTGAATGACGACTCATGTCAATGAGGCTGAATGCCTGACGGGCAGCATTCAGAGCTCCTTCCACCACAGCGTCAGGAGAACCCACAAACGTGTATACGGTCCGGTTGGTGGAGGCTCCAGGGTCTACATCCAGCAGGGTACATCCGGGTGTGCCGCGAATGGCCGCCGAGATAGCATCAATGACCTGAAAGTTGACAACGGTGAGAAAATTTTTTTGGGGGGATATATGGTTCAAATCTGAGGTTTTCAAACTTCTCGCCGCACCCTTCCATGGACCCTTCCATGGACCATTCCAGGGGTGAACTGCTGTTAAGGCAGGCATGTCCAAAGTCAAGGCCCAGCGGCCACATCTGTCCCGGGGTCAGTTTTCTTTCAAAAGGCAGCCTCCCGTCATAAAATCAATAACGTCTGGCCTGCATGTCGAATGAAGACCGTACAATAGCAATCTGGCTGACTGGCTAGCTATGTATCTAGCTGGCTAGCTATTAGCTATCCATTGGATTGATAGCTAGATAGCTTTCTATCTATTTGTCTAACTATTCTATTTGAGTTACATCTGGGTTGAGTGAACGCTGGCGCTGAGGTGTGGCTGCCGCTGCTCACCCACAGACAAATTTATCCTGTGACTGTAAAGTGACCTTGAGAGTTTTGAAAGGCGCTTATAAATGAAATGGATTATTATTATGTATTATTATTATTATTGGGCAGTCGGGCTTTTACCTGTGTGTGCTAAGTGCTGACATCTAGAGGCTCAATTAGGAACAGCAAATTAGTATAGGAGGAATTGACTGCATTAGACTCAATTTTATCACATGGCGATTTTCTACATTTAAAAAACTTCTAAAATGGCCACAATCACCAAAAGAACAATTACAGGACTCCTTCGTTTTTCGTGGTTTATGGGGGCCAGGACCACCCGCGCTAGATGAAAATCTGAGACGACAAGTTACATAAAACAGAAGGGTGTGCTGGGTGGGGCTGAGAAGATGCACCATGGGATATCGTGCTGTCATTGGGTGACACCAAAAAAAAATCTGTGATGCACTGAAACTGCGAAAAGTAGTGAAGGGTCACTGTACTTCTATTCAACTGTTCCAACAAAGTTAATTCAAGTGTTAAAACAAAGTTTTAAAGTTAAATTTTCATTGTCAATTCAATGTTGATCTGCATGTTTCAAATGAACAAAAAATCATGCATAAGAGAGCTGAAATTAAAAAAAAGCACATGGGAAACACAGAATAGCTCACTGAAAGAATTTATTGAAATGAATTGCTGTGATATGTAAAGAATGTCCGCCAAGTTAGCCCCCACCCCCCTACATTTTAACACACAAATGTGGCCCCCTTTGCTAAAAGTTTGGACACCCCTGTTTTAAGCACGCCCTCATCAGCTGAGATTAACTTTCCAGTGCACCCATGAATGCCATGTGATTTAAAAAGTAATTTGTTTTCCAGAAAGTCAAATGTGATGTTTTGAAATTTTTTTAACTCCCCAACATTTAAGAAAAATATTGATCATTTTATACTTAGCTGTATCTAAAGAGTCAAATGTGGAGAGTCTCTATTATTGAACAACACCAATTGTGATTCAGACGCTCTTTGTTTTGAACCCACTTGCTCTTTTTCTACGCTAGCCCGGCTGCCGAGAGATCCCTTGTTTGTTGGTGCTTCAAGAAAAAAAACAAAACGATAGCCATAATGTGGTGACGTTTCACACATAATACAGATTTTCCATTGCAGTCAATTGGTTATACATACGACATGAGCATGTTTAGCATTAGCAAAGTAACAAGCAACGGGAGACATCAGCCAAAGAACTGACCTCTTGATTTTTGCCCTCAGAGAAGTTGGGGACGCATTCAACCAACTCAGAAGCCATCATGTCGTCACGCTGACCTCCGTCAAGAACTGGACGGATACATCTGTTCACATCTGAAACACGTAGAAACACACACAGACACACACACACAGCTGAATCATTAACAGTAGGTCATCACAAATGTTGAGTACACAGCAGACGGCGACCCCGCTGTAGATGCCCTGCAAGCAGACAATGCTAAATGTTCAATCACCTGGTAGGATATCTGGTCAAAGTTCTTTCAGGGCCTCACAATAAGTTACTCCAACTTGATAAACATCATGTGGAAGTCACTGATTTAAAAAAAAAGGGGGGGGGGGTATTACGGAATGTGATTCTTCAGACAGAAGGAACCTAAAAGCAAACATCATATACAACCATGCTCTCGTGTTTATTTCTGACAAAGTTGAGTCTTCAAAAGATCATTTTCAGGGAGCCAAAAATCATGTGATTCGGTTGGACATGAACTGAAACTCATTCATTGGATTGGATTAGCTTTTATTTTTCTCGCAGTGGAGAAATATACATTTTAGAGCAGCAAAATTATGAAAGTAAGAGGAAAGGAAAGGAAGAAGTCGAGAAACAAAACACAGGACTAGCTGTAAAGGCAGCCATTCTTACGGCACCATCTTGAAGTCAAAACAACAACAAAAAACTAAATAACAAATAATGTAACACAACACAAAAGACACTGACAGGCATTCAATCTTAAGCTCTTTCTGTAGCCTCTGTGTTGTATGAAGCAAAAATGCACAATTGCCCCAAAGCTGTCCAGCGATGACAGACAAATGGCACTGTAATGATATGAGCAAATCGTATTTGCATGTTCGACTAGTGATGCCTGGCTATAGACCAAAGGAGCATGCGCGCTGCTGCAAGTGAGTCCGATGAGAGCCTACGAGAGGCACATATGTCAATTGCCTTCCCCCTCCAACCAACACAGCTGTCCTAACAAAGAACCTCAATTATATCCAGAAGTTGTATCAGCATTCTTCAAATCTTTAGATAGCTTTTGATGTTTCACGATTTATAAAATTCAACCTATACCATTCCTGGCAGGTTCTTCGACAGTAGTTTTGCTTTCTCCATGATTCAGTATCCAGTAAGGTCAGTGCAGCCCAGTGTGAAATCTTAGAAACTCGTTGACATTGTATATTCTTTATTAAGTTCATACAGTTGCTTGTTCTGTAGCCACAAGGGGACATGAGCCAGTGTCTTATTGTGCCGGTCCCAAGCCCGTATAAATACAGGGGGTTGTGTCGGGAAGGGCATCTGACATCAAAGCTTGGCCAAAACAAACATGCAAATCAAACCTCCACTGATTCGCTGTGGCGACTCCTTGAAGGGAAAAGCCGAAAGGAAAAGAATAGGTTTACTGTGATAATGGAATACAGTATCATACTATGGCAGTGTCTACGTCACAGGTGTCAAAGTCAAGGCCCGCGGGCCAAATCCGGCCCGCCACATAATTTTTTTCGGCCCGCGAAAGCAAATCAAACTTGTTAAATTCCATGATGATTGCTAAAATCTGAGCCAAAATTTCATATTTTTGGATGTCAACCACAATAAAAGTCATTATTCTTGACTTCAGATTTGAAAACGAGTTATTCATTAATTTGCTGTGTGGTCTATATGTAATATTTGAAGGGATTTAAACATTCTAATGGGTTCCCCAAATTCATAACGGCCCTCGAGAGGAAACCATAACTACAATGTGGCCCGCGGAAAAAATGACTTTGACACCCCTGGTCTACGTCATAGTACCTATAACAGTTTTGAACCAAAGACAACAGGAGACTGATTCGCTGTGGCGACCCCTAAAGGGAAAAGCCGAAAAGAAAAGAACCAGACAACAAAATGTATGATTTTTTTAAAATAAAAAGTACACCCACCTTGATTAAACTGGACTAATCAAATTATATGACGGTTTCTATTCAGTTTTTGTTTTTGTAATAATAATAATAATACATTTTATTTGTGGAAAAAGTGGTTGTTGGTACATATCAGTCTATTGCTTTTCACAAGCGGGTTCGGTAAATGATTCAAATTCTGGGTTGAGTTGAGGTTCTTTAGTAGGACTGCCGTCGAGGTCGGAGGGAAAAAGCAATTGTCGTCCGTATCTCGTCGACTGGTATGACTGACTCGCTCATCTCTGTTTGTGCACTTGCCAGGCATCGCTAGTCGAACAAGCAAAAACGATTTGCTCACATGGTGACAATCGGCACATTTATACGTAAGTGGCGTATGAAGCTACGCAGATTACGTAAATACGTACTTGCGTAACGTGCAGCTCTATTTATGGTCGACGAAAAAAAAATGCTTCCCAGCGTGTTGCGGGAATAAGTTTTAATGTTTCACGAGCCGCAATGACCAAAGTGTTAGTATGTCCTTGGGCTTCACTGTTTTGAGATCGTCGAAACTGAACAGCTCACTTGGCTGTATCGTAGTCACTAAGCAAGTGGCTAACCGGCTGGCAAAGCAGCTTTGGTAGCTATACCGTAGCTAGCGAAGTAGCTTGCGGTTACCAGTTCGCTCGGAGAAAAGTTCTTCTGGAAAGCTGTTTCCTTCCTCTTTGCTACGCGTTTATGGACGAGCAGATTTGTTTATTTCTATATTTTTTTGCAATGGGGATACAAGAAAACATTCGGCTGCGCCTGCGGTCAACGTTTTGGCGGATTCTAACGAAGACAGCTGATACATTTTTAAAAACTTGGTATACTTAATATTTGTGTGATAGGCACTAGATGACTAACCAAACGCGCCCGGGTAGTTACTTGTATGTTTTAGTGTTACATTATTTTGGATAACGTTACACCCACGCGTAGCAAAGTTTAGACACGAAACTATACAACATAAAACAGTGACAACGAGAAAGACTGCGCGTGTGTGCTGATATTATGTTTTGTTAATAATTGTCACCCGATGACGTTTCTTTAGAATCCCCAAGAAGACGTCGATCGCAGCATCTGACACCCACCAACCGCTACACTCACCGCAAAGCTCCGCGCTTCACTCGAAGGTGATTTTTTTTATTCCTGTCCTTGAAAGTCTCATCGCCAGAGTAGGTATCAGACGCGTTTTTCCTTTATTGTATTTATTTATTTATTTTTGTATTTGTTGTGTTCGATTAGAAATCGGGTTATGGGTGGAGTCATGGCAGCCTCCATCGTCAGAGGTCAGGAGACCGTTTTCTACTACTACTACTACAACGACTACGATAACCGATAGACGGGCGAGATTTGGTCGATAAGTTGAGGTTTCTGAATGCGTCTGTGACAGTTTGTCCGGCAAGCTGTGTTTTAAAGAAGTTGTCAAAAAGCTGATGGGACTACAAAGTCCGCCCACGGAAATATCAACGACCACTCACGTGGCAGCGGGGGACAGCACAAGCCAATCACAGCAGTCAACGAAAGCCCCTCGTCCTCGGAGTTTTTCCGTTACCGTGTTAGACGGGTGAGTTTGCTTGCAAAAGTTACCAATTGACTTTGAATGCGTTTGCTGTCCACAAATTCATCAATTTCATTCTGCATGTTAACCAAGTCACGATAACAAATAAGTGTCGCGCCGTACCACAATAACAACGAATTACCCAATTTGTCCAACAGATGGCGTCCAAAGCGCGCCTCAGACAGTGATCAACCGCCTACCTTGGATGAGAGTTGTCTTTCATCACAGAGGAGTGATCGTAAAAGCAAAAGTATGCTTTTCTGTTTTTGCGAGAATCGAATTTTAAGTTTGCCTTTCTCAATGCAAACGTTTCCCTCCAGGTTTCTGTTCACGAGTCAGGCGCGTGTCCGTGAAAGCGTATGACTCTCTGACTGAGGTGAGAGGAGACCTGCATAATGGGAAGTTGAATATCTCCTCGTCGGGATACGAAACGGCCTTGACAGCTGATATTATGCAGGAGGTGATGATCAATCTCACATGATCAGTTGCTGCGGTATTGTCAGTCAACATATGTAAATAAATATGTATTTTAATATTCTCCCTAAGTGATCTGCTTGTCTTTCATCCTCTTCTCAGTCCTCCTCGGCTACAAATGAAGCGTCTTCTTTGCTGGAGACAACACCACATGGCCATCGAATTTGCAACAGGAAGTTCAACAGGAGCATATCCAATGAAGAACCGGGGGAGAGAGAGCGAAATGCTTGGATGGCCTTCAGACAGAAGAAGAAAACGAACAGAGTGACCGGTCTTCTTTCTCGTGGCAGGAAACAAACTCGTTCGGAACCCAGTGAGTTGCGCCCAAACTCGTCTACGCTGCAACCATCTTGCGTCTCAATGCTTCTATTATTCCAGTTGTTTTGTCCAGTGAGGACGATGAGCCAGACGAAGTTGATGAGAGAAGACGGATTGACCAAATTCCTCTTTGGAATCAAATACCTCATCGGAAACCAGGATACCCGCAGTTGCCGTCCTTCCTGGAGTTGGAGTTTTTGTCCCTTCACGTCGGCTTGATGCACTCTCGCGCAAGCGGGAAGATGATGGTGCGATATAAAATCACTTTTATCGTGTGTGACTGAGTGACACATTTCCTGTTGTGTTGAGTGGTGGCGAGTTGAAGTTTTCTCTGGGAGGTTGACACTAAATATTAGCACAACCTAACCTTCATATTTAAATCATGAGCACCATCTGGAGCAGTCAAAATAAATGGTGGTTCATGAAGCTTCATTTTTCCATCACTACGAAACATTGCAGAGAATTTTTAACATTTCAAGCATGCATTCAATTTGCATACAAATGCATTTGTAACACGTTTGACTGGACCGGAAGTTCCATTTTTTAAATATTTTATTTTATTGACTGCGTGCGTAAATGCTCAGCGGGAGACTGTCGTACGCTTTAAATACTCCTTCCCAATTTGAAACTACCGTATTCACCCAAATATAAGATGGCCCTAATCATAAGACGACCCCCTACTTTTTCAAGATTTAAGTTTGAAAAAAAAGACTTTTTGCACACCAAATTAATTTTTATACAGAAAATAAATACCTGGCCGATCTTCGACCCACTTCTCTCCGGATTGTCGCTATGTTTCTCCATTTTCTGTTATCTCTTATTATTTTCTTTTTTTTTTTTAATTTTTAATTTTTCGTCACTCTAATGCTATTTTTATTTTTATTCTTCTTGACTGGTTTTCGCTTTGGCCTGGGGCAAGGGTGTCAGTCATTTATTGCCGTGGGCCACATTGTAGGGCCATTATCAAAAAGATATATTTCATTTTTAAGCGGCTTTCAAAATTCTCAAGGACACTTTACAGTCACAGGCTTTTTCTGCGGTTATGAATTTGGGGAAGCCATTAACACGTTTAATTATGCAGAGTGCGCAACATAGTAATGAATAACTCGTTTTCAAATTTGAAGTCATAATAATATTAATGACTGTTATTGTTGTTTACATGGGACAATTTGAAATTTCTGTTCAGAAATTAGCAAGCATTATGAAATCACAAGTTTGATTTGCTTTCGCGGGCCGAATAAAATAATGTGATGGGCCACATTTGGCCCCAGTGCCTTGACTTTGACACCTGTGGCCTGGGGAGTCAAATTCAGTATTCAGCTTCAATGGTGTCTGGCACCAGAAGGGGTACAGTGTAAATAAACCCCTGAATATCAGACGACCTACCTACCTATTGCAACACAGCAATACTTCAATTTTTAGTCATAGTTATCTACATGCCCTTTATCCCGCTCATCCTAAACCAGATCTACATATAATGACATTTTTAATTTATTATTATTATTATTATTATTATTATTATTATTATTATTATTATTGTTATTGTCTTTAAGAAAAGTAATGTTCTGACCACAGTGCATGCCGAGTCTTCCACTAGTTTCTTGTCTATCTCTGAAATTATACAAATATATCCCTCACCCCCGTTTAGAAAGTGCAAGATTCTAATGAAACATTGGGTATCTTTGTGTCCAGATTACATCAAGTGGAATCATCCTGCCGCTTAAAGGTGCCAAACATTTCCTCACAGTCACGTACCGATGTGTCGGGATGACTGATGTGTCGGCCTCTACGTCCGACAGGAGGGGATAGAAGCGAGCTCAGTGTGGTTGCATCACAAGTGCGAGGCTACGGCTTATGGGACGGCGGCGTCGCTTTGGATGGCACTTTGCTAGCTGAACTTGTCGGGCCCGCTCCGTCGCTGCTTTTCCTCTGGGTGACGGATGCTCAGGCCAAAGCTCTGCATCGGGAGATGACCTTTATCCACAAAAGTGCCCCGGGTAATATCACCAGGAGTTCCATTATGACCCCTCGTTGTCCTCCGTGGCGATAGGTCACATCCATTGGGAATACATTTTGAAAATATCAATTTTTGCCTCTTTAATCACAAAAAAATGGCAAAAACATCTTTCCGTGTGCCGAAAACGATTCACCGGTCGTCCTCTGGACCGCAGGGCCGCCGTGCTCCATCCTTCTTCTGGTGATGACGGAGCAGCTTCCCGAACCCCAGGCCGCACCTCAATTACCAGAACCTCAATTATATCCAGAAGTTGTATCAGCATTCTTCAAATCTTTAGATAGCTTTTGATGTTTCACGATTTATAAAATTCAACCTATACCATTCCTGGCAGGTTCTTCGACAGTAGTTTTGCTTTCTCCATGATTCAGTATCCAGTAAGGTCAGTGCAGCCCAGTGTGAAATCTTAGAAACTCGTTGACATTGTATATTCTTTATTAAGTTCATACAGTTGCTTGTTCTGTAGCCACAAGGGGACATGAGCCAGTGTCTTATTGTGCCGGTCCCAAGCCCGTATAAATACAGGGGGTTGTGTCGGGAAGGGCATCTGACATCAAAGCTTGGCCAAAACAAACATGCAAATCAAACCTCCACTGATTCGCTGTGGCGACTCCTTGAAGGGAAAAGCCGAAAGGAAAAGAATAGGTTTACTGTGATAATGGAATACAGTATCATACTATGGCAGTGTCTACGTCACAGGTGTCAAAGTCAAGGCCCGCGGGCCAAATCCGGCCCGCCACATAATTTTTTTCGGCCCGCGAAAGCAAATCAAACTTGTTAAATTCCATGATGATTGCTAAAATCTGAGCCAAAATTTCATATTTTTGGATGTCAACCACAATAAAAGTCATTATTCTTGACTTCAGATTTGAAAACGAGTTATTCATTAATTTGCTGTGTGGTCTATATGTAATATTTGAAGGGATTTAAACATTCTAATGGGTTCCCCAAATTCATAACGGCCCTCGAGAGGAAACCATAACTACAATGTGGCCCGCGGAAAAAATGACTTTGACACCCCTGGTCTACGTCATAGTACCTATAACAGTTTTGAACCAAAGACAACAGGAGACTGATTCGCTGTGGCGACCCCTAAAGGGAAAAGCCGAAAAGAAAAGAACCAGACAACAAAATGTATGATTTTTTTAAAATAAAAAGTACACCCACCTTGATTAAACTGGACTAATCAAATTATATGACGGTTTCTATTCAGTTTTTGTTTTTGTAATAATAATAATAATACATTTTATTTGTGGAAAAAGTGGTTGTTGGTACATATCAGTCTATTGCTTTTCACAAGCGGGTTCGGTAAATGATTCAAATTCTGGGTTGAGTTGAGGTTCTTTAGTAGGACTGCCGTCGAGGTCGGAGGGAAAAAGCAATTGTCGTCCGTATCTCGTCGACTGGTATGACTGACTCGCTCATCTCTGTTTGTGCACTTGCCAGGCATCGCTAGTCGAACAAGCAAAAACGATTTGCTCACATGGTGACAATCGGCACATTTATACGTAAGTGGCGTATGAAGCTACGCAGATTACGTAAATACGTACTTGCGTAACGTGCAGCTCTATTTATGGTCGACGAAAAAAAAATGCTTCCCAGCGTGTTGCGGGAATAAGTTTTAATGTTTCACGAGCCGCAATGACCAAAGTGTTAGTATGTCCTTGGGCTTCACTGTTTTGAGATCGTCGAAACTGAACAGCTCACTTGGCTGTATCGTAGTCACTAAGCAAGTGGCTAACCGGCTGGCAAAGCAGCTTTGGTAGCTATACCGTAGCTAGCGAAGTAGCTTGCGGTTACCAGTTCGCTCGGAGAAAAGTTCTTCTGGAAAGCTGTTTCCTTCCTCTTTGCTACGCGTTTATGGACGAGCAGATTTGTTTATTTCTATATTTTTTTGCAATGGGGATACAAGAAAACATTCGGCTGCGCCTGCGGTCAACGTTTTGGCGGATTCTAACGAAGACAGCTGATACATTTTTAAAAACTTGGTATACTTAATATTTGTGTGATAGGCACTAGATGACTAACCAAACGCGCCCGGGTAGTTACTTGTATGTTTTAGTGTTACATTATTTTGGATAACGTTACACCCACGCGTAGCAAAGTTTAGACACGAAACTATACAACATAAAACAGTGACAACGAGAAAGACTGCGCGTGTGTGCTGATATTATGTTTTGTTAATAATTGTCACCCGATGACGTTTCTTTAGAATCCCCAAGAAGACGTCGATCGCAGCATCTGACACCCACCAACCGCTACACTCACCGCAAAGCTCCGCGCTTCACTCGAAGGTGATTTTTTTTATTCCTGTCCTTGAAAGTCTCATCGCCAGAGTAGGTATCAGACGCGTTTTTCCTTTATTGTATTTATTTATTTATTTTTGTATTTGTTGTGTTCGATTAGAAATCGGGTTATGGGTGGAGTCATGGCAGCCTCCATCGTCAGAGGTCAGGAGACCGTTTTCTACTACTACTACTACAACGACTACGATAACCGATAGACGGGCGAGATTTGGTCGATAAGTTGAGGTTTCTGAATGCGTCTGTGACAGTTTGTCCGGCAAGCTGTGTTTTAAAGAAGTTGTCAAAAAGCTGATGGGACTACAAAGTCCGCCCACGGAAATATCAACGACCACTCACGTGGCAGCGGGGGACAGCACAAGCCAATCACAGCAGTCAACGAAAGCCCCTCGTCCTCGGAGTTTTTCCGTTACCGTGTTAGACGGGTGAGTTTGCTTGCAAAAGTTACCAATTGACTTTGAATGCGTTTGCTGTCCACAAATTCATCAATTTCATTCTGCATGTTAACCAAGTCACGATAACAAATAAGTGTCGCGCCGTACCACAATAACAACGAATTACCCAATTTGTCCAACAGATGGCGTCCAAAGCGCGCCTCAGACAGTGATCAACCGCCTACCTTGGATGAGAGTTGTCTTTCATCACAGAGGAGTGATCGTAAAAGCAAAAGTATGCTTTTCTGTTTTTGCGAGAATCGAATTTTAAGTTTGCCTTTCTCAATGCAAACGTTTCCCTCCAGGTTTCTGTTCACGAGTCAGGCGCGTGTCCGTGAAAGCGTATGACTCTCTGACTGAGGTGAGAGGAGACCTGCATAATGGGAAGTTGAATATCTCCTCGTCGGGATACGAAACGGCCTTGACAGCTGATATTATGCAGGAGGTGATGATCAATCTCACATGATCAGTTGCTGCGGTATTGTCAGTCAACATATGTAAATAAATATGTATTTTAATATTCTCCCTAAGTGATCTGCTTGTCTTTCATCCTCTTCTCAGTCCTCCTCGGCTACAAATGAAGCGTCTTCTTTGCTGGAGACAACACCACATGGCCATCGAATTTGCAACAGGAAGTTCAACAGGAGCATATCCAATGAAGAACCGGGGGAGAGAGAGCGAAATGCTTGGATGGCCTTCAGACAGAAGAAGAAAACGAACAGAGTGACCGGTCTTCTTTCTCGTGGCAGGAAACAAACTCGTTCGGAACCCAGTGAGTTGCGCCCAAACTCGTCTACGCTGCAACCATCTTGCGTCTCAATGCTTCTATTATTCCAGTTGTTTTGTCCAGTGAGGACGATGAGCCAGACGAAGTTGATGAGAGAAGACGGATTGACCAAATTCCTCTTTGGAATCAAATACCTCATCGGAAACCAGGATACCCGCAGTTGCCGTCCTTCCTGGAGTTGGAGTTTTTGTCCCTTCACGTCGGCTTGATGCACTCTCGCGCAAGCGGGAAGATGATGGTGCGATATAAAATCACTTTTATCGTGTGTGACTGAGTGACACATTTCCTGTTGTGTTGAGTGGTGGCGAGTTGAAGTTTTCTCTGGGAGGTTGACACTAAATATTAGCACAACCTAACCTTCATATTTAAATCATGAGCACCATCTGGAGCAGTCAAAATAAATGGTGGTTCATGAAGCTTCATTTTTCCATCACTACGAAACATTGCAGAGAATTTTTAACATTTCAAGCATGCATTCAATTTGCATACAAATGCATTTGTAACACGTTTGACTGGACCGGAAGTTCCATTTTTTAAATATTTTATTTTATTGACTGCGTGCGTAAATGCTCAGCGGGAGACTGTCGTACGCTTTAAATACTCCTTCCCAATTTGAAACTACCGTATTCACCCAAATATAAGATGGCCCTAATCATAAGACGACCCCCTACTTTTTCAAGATTTAAGTTTGAAAAAAAAGACTTTTTGCACACCAAATTAATTTTTATACAGAAAATAAATACCTGGCCGATCTTCGACCCACTTCTCTCCGGATTGTCGCTATGTTTCTCCATTTTCTGTTATCTCTTATTATTTTCTTTTTTTTTTTTAATTTTTAATTTTTCGTCACTCTAATGCTATTTTTATTTTTATTCTTCTTGACTGGTTTTCGCTTTGGCCTGGGGCAAGGGTGTCAGTCATTTATTGCCGTGGGCCACATTGTAGGGCCATTATCAAAAAGATATATTTCATTTTTAAGCGGCTTTCAAAATTCTCAAGGACACTTTACAGTCACAGGCTTTTTCTGCGGTTATGAATTTGGGGAAGCCATTAACACGTTTAATTATGCAGAGTGCGCAACATAGTAATGAATAACTCGTTTTCAAATTTGAAGTCATAATAATATTAATGACTGTTATTGTTGTTTACATGGGACAATTTGAAATTTCTGTTCAGAAATTAGCAAGCATTATGAAATCACAAGTTTGATTTGCTTTCGCGGGCCGAATAAAATAATGTGATGGGCCACATTTGGCCCCAGTGCCTTGACTTTGACACCTGTGGCCTGGGGAGTCAAATTCAGTATTCAGCTTCAATGGTGTCTGGCACCAGAAGGGGTACAGTGTAAATAAACCCCTGAATATCAGACGACCTACCTACCTATTGCAACACAGCAATACTTCAATTTTTAGTCATAGTTATCTACATGCCCTTTATCCCGCTCATCCTAAACCAGATCTACATATAATGACATTTTTAATTTATTATTATTATTATTATTATTATTATTATTATTATTATTATTATTGTTATTGTCTTTAAGAAAAGTAATGTTCTGACCACAGTGCATGCCGAGTCTTCCACTAGTTTCTTGTCTATCTCTGAAATTATACAAATATATCCCTCACCCCCGTTTAGAAAGTGCAAGATTCTAATGAAACATTGGGTATCTTTGTGTCCAGATTACATCAAGTGGAATCATCCTGCCGCTTAAAGGTGCCAAACATTTCCTCACAGTCACGTACCGATGTGTCGGGATGACTGATGTGTCGGCCTCTACGTCCGACAGGAGGGGATAGAAGCGAGCTCAGTGTGGTTGCATCACAAGTGCGAGGCTACGGCTTATGGGACGGCGGCGTCGCTTTGGATGGCACTTTGCTAGCTGAACTTGTCGGGCCCGCTCCGTCGCTGCTTTTCCTCTGGGTGACGGATGCTCAGGCCAAAGCTCTGCATCGGGAGATGACCTTTATCCACAAAAGTGCCCCGGGTAATATCACCAGGAGTTCCATTATGACCCCTCGTTGTCCTCCGTGGCGATAGGTCACATCCATTGGGAATACATTTTGAAAATATCAATTTTTGCCTCTTTAATCACAAAAAAATGGCAAAAACATCTTTCCGTGTGCCGAAAACGATTCACCGGTCGTCCTCTGGACCGCAGGGCCGCCGTGCTCCATCCTTCTTCTGGTGATGACGGAGCAGCTTCCCGAACCCCAGGCCGCACCTCAATTACCAGAACCTCAATTATATCCAGAAGTTGTATCAGCATTCTTCAAATCTTTAGATAGCTTTTGATGTTTCACGATTTATAAAATTCAACCTATACCATTCCTGGCAGGTTCTTCGACAGTAGTTTTGCTTTCTCCATGATTCAGTATCCAGTAAGGTCAGTGCAGCCCAGTGTGAAATCTTAGAAACTCGTTGACATTGTATATTCTTTATTAAGTTCATACAGTTGCTTGTTCTGTAGCCACAAGGGGACATGAGCCAGTGTCTTATTGTGCCGGTCCCAAGCCCGTATAAATACAGGGGGTTGTGTCGGGAAGGGCATCTGACATCAAAGCTTGGCCAAAACAAACATGCAAATCAAACCTCCACTGATTCGCTGTGGCGACTCCTTGAAGGGAAAAGCCGAAAGGAAAAGAATAGGTTTACTGTGATAATGGAATACAGTATCATACTATGGCAGTGTCTACGTCACAGGTGTCAAAGTCAAGGCCCGCGGGCCAAATCCGGCCCGCCACATAATTTTTTTCGGCCCGCGAAAGCAAATCAAACTTGTTAAATTCCATGATGATTGCTAAAATCTGAGCCAAAATTTCATATTTTTGGATGTCAACCACAATAAAAGTCATTATTCTTGACTTCAGATTTGAAAACGAGTTATTCATTAATTTGCTGTGTGGTCTATATGTAATATTTGAAGGGATTTAAACATTCTAATGGGTTCCCCAAATTCATAACGGCCCTCGAGAGGAAACCATAACTACAATGTGGCCCGCGGAAAAAATGACTTTGACACCCCTGGTCTACGTCATAGTACCTATAACAGTTTTGAACCAAAGACAACAGGAGACTGATTCGCTGTGGCGACCCCTAAAGGGAAAAGCCGAAAAGAAAAGAACCAGACAACAAAATGTATGATTTTTTTAAAATAAAAAGTACACCCACCTTGATTAAACTGGACTAATCAAATTATATGACGGTTTCTATTCAGTTTTTGTTTTTGTAATAATAATAATAATACATTTTATTTGTGGAAAAAGTGGTTGTTGGTACATATCAGTCTATTGCTTTTCACAAGCGGGTTCGGTAAATGATTCAAATTCTGGGTTGAGTTGAGGTTCTTTAGTAGGACTGCCGTCGAGGTCGGAGGGAAAAAGCAATTGTCGTCCGTATCTCGTCGACTGGTATGACTGACTCGCTCATCTCTGTTTGTGCACTTGCCAGGCATCGCTAGTCGAACAAGCAAAAACGATTTGCTCACATGGTGACAATCGGCACATTTATACGTAAGTGGCGTATGAAGCTACGCAGATTACGTAAATACGTACTTGCGTAACGTGCAGCTCTATTTATGGTCGACGAAAAAAAAATGCTTCCCAGCGTGTTGCGGGAATAAGTTTTAATGTTTCACGAGCCGCAATGACCAAAGTGTTAGTATGTCCTTGGGCTTCACTGTTTTGAGATCGTCGAAACTGAACAGCTCACTTGGCTGTATCGTAGTCACTAAGCAAGTGGCTAACCGGCTGGCAAAGCAGCTTTGGTAGCTATACCGTAGCTAGCGAAGTAGCTTGCGGTTACCAGTTCGCTCGGAGAAAAGTTCTTCTGGAAAGCTGTTTCCTTCCTCTTTGCTACGCGTTTATGGACGAGCAGATTTGTTTATTTCTATATTTTTTTGCAATGGGGATACAAGAAAACATTCGGCTGCGCCTGCGGTCAACGTTTTGGCGGATTCTAACGAAGACAGCTGATACATTTTTAAAAACTTGGTATACTTAATATTTGTGTGATAGGCACTAGATGACTAACCAAACGCGCCCGGGTAGTTACTTGTATGTTTTAGTGTTACATTATTTTGGATAACGTTACACCCACGCGTAGCAAAGTTTAGACACGAAACTATACAACATAAAACAGTGACAACGAGAAAGACTGCGCGTGTGTGCTGATATTATGTTTTGTTAATAATTGTCACCCGATGACGTTTCTTTAGAATCCCCAAGAAGACGTCGATCGCAGCATCTGACACCCACCAACCGCTACACTCACCGCAAAGCTCCGCGCTTCACTCGAAGGTGATTTTTTTTATTCCTGTCCTTGAAAGTCTCATCGCCAGAGTAGGTATCAGACGCGTTTTTCCTTTATTGTATTTATTTATTTATTTTTGTATTTGTTGTGTTCGATTAGAAATCGGGTTATGGGTGGAGTCATGGCAGCCTCCATCGTCAGAGGTCAGGAGACCGTTTTCTACTACTACTACTACAACGACTACGATAACCGATAGACGGGCGAGATTTGGTCGATAAGTTGAGGTTTCTGAATGCGTCTGTGACAGTTTGTCCGGCAAGCTGTGTTTTAAAGAAGTTGTCAAAAAGCTGATGGGACTACAAAGTCCGCCCACGGAAATATCAACGACCACTCACGTGGCAGCGGGGGACAGCACAAGCCAATCACAGCAGTCAACGAAAGCCCCTCGTCCTCGGAGTTTTTCCGTTACCGTGTTAGACGGGTGAGTTTGCTTGCAAAAGTTACCAATTGACTTTGAATGCGTTTGCTGTCCACAAATTCATCAATTTCATTCTGCATGTTAACCAAGTCACGATAACAAATAAGTGTCGCGCCGTACCACAATAACAACGAATTACCCAATTTGTCCAACAGATGGCGTCCAAAGCGCGCCTCAGACAGTGATCAACCGCCTACCTTGGATGAGAGTTGTCTTTCATCACAGAGGAGTGATCGTAAAAGCAAAAGTATGCTTTTCTGTTTTTGCGAGAATCGAATTTTAAGTTTGCCTTTCTCAATGCAAACGTTTCCCTCCAGGTTTCTGTTCACGAGTCAGGCGCGTGTCCGTGAAAGCGTATGACTCTCTGACTGAGGTGAGAGGAGACCTGCATAATGGGAAGTTGAATATCTCCTCGTCGGGATACGAAACGGCCTTGACAGCTGATATTATGCAGGAGGTGATGATCAATCTCACATGATCAGTTGCTGCGGTATTGTCAGTCAACATATGTAAATAAATATGTATTTTAATATTCTCCCTAAGTGATCTGCTTGTCTTTCATCCTCTTCTCAGTCCTCCTCGGCTACAAATGAAGCGTCTTCTTTGCTGGAGACAACACCACATGGCCATCGAATTTGCAACAGGAAGTTCAACAGGAGCATATCCAATGAAGAACCGGGGGAGAGAGAGCGAAATGCTTGGATGGCCTTCAGACAGAAGAAGAAAACGAACAGAGTGACCGGTCTTCTTTCTCGTGGCAGGAAACAAACTCGTTCGGAACCCAGTGAGTTGCGCCCAAACTCGTCTACGCTGCAACCATCTTGCGTCTCAATGCTTCTATTATTCCAGTTGTTTTGTCCAGTGAGGACGATGAGCCAGACGAAGTTGATGAGAGAAGACGGATTGACCAAATTCCTCTTTGGAATCAAATACCTCATCGGAAACCAGGATACCCGCAGTTGCCGTCCTTCCTGGAGTTGGAGTTTTTGTCCCTTCACGTCGGCTTGATGCACTCTCGCGCAAGCGGGAAGATGATGGTGCGATATAAAATCACTTTTATCGTGTGTGACTGAGTGACACATTTCCTGTTGTGTTGAGTGGTGGCGAGTTGAAGTTTTCTCTGGGAGGTTGACACTAAATATTAGCACAACCTAACCTTCATATTTAAATCATGAGCACCATCTGGAGCAGTCAAAATAAATGGTGGTTCATGAAGCTTCATTTTTCCATCACTACGAAACATTGCAGAGAATTTTTAACATTTCAAGCATGCATTCAATTTGCATACAAATGCATTTGTAACACGTTTGACTGGACCGGAAGTTCCATTTTTTAAATATTTTATTTTATTGACTGCGTGCGTAAATGCTCAGCGGGAGACTGTCGTACGCTTTAAATACTCCTTCCCAATTTGAAACTACCGTATTCACCCAAATATAAGATGGCCCTAATCATAAGACGACCCCCTACTTTTTCAAGATTTAAGTTTGAAAAAAAAGACTTTTTGCACACCAAATTAATTTTTATACAGAAAATAAATACCTGGCCGATCTTCGACCCACTTCTCTCCGGATTGTCGCTATGTTTCTCCATTTTCTGTTATCTCTTATTATTTTCTTTTTTTTTTTTAATTTTTAATTTTTCGTCACTCTAATGCTATTTTTATTTTTATTCTTCTTGACTGGTTTTCGCTTTGGCCTGGGGCAAGGGTGTCAGTCATTTATTGCCGTGGGCCACATTGTAGGGCCATTATCAAAAAGATATATTTCATTTTTAAGCGGCTTTCAAAATTCTCAAGGACACTTTACAGTCACAGGCTTTTTCTGCGGTTATGAATTTGGGGAAGCCATTAACACGTTTAATTATGCAGAGTGCGCAACATAGTAATGAATAACTCGTTTTCAAATTTGAAGTCATAATAATATTAATGACTGTTATTGTTGTTTACATGGGACAATTTGAAATTTCTGTTCAGAAATTAGCAAGCATTATGAAATCACAAGTTTGATTTGCTTTCGCGGGCCGAATAAAATAATGTGATGGGCCACATTTGGCCCCAGTGCCTTGACTTTGACACCTGTGGCCTGGGGAGTCAAATTCAGTATTCAGCTTCAATGGTGTCTGGCACCAGAAGGGGTACAGTGTAAATAAACCCCTGAATATCAGACGACCTACCTACCTATTGCAACACAGCAATACTTCAATTTTTAGTCATAGTTATCTACATGCCCTTTATCCCGCTCATCCTAAACCAGATCTACATATAATGACATTTTTAATTTATTATTATTATTATTATTATTATTATTATTATTATTATTATTATTGTTATTGTCTTTAAGAAAAGTAATGTTCTGACCACAGTGCATGCCGAGTCTTCCACTAGTTTCTTGTCTATCTCTGAAATTATACAAATATATCCCTCACCCCCGTTTAGAAAGTGCAAGATTCTAATGAAACATTGGGTATCTTTGTGTCCAGATTACATCAAGTGGAATCATCCTGCCGCTTAAAGGTGCCAAACATTTCCTCACAGTCACGTACCGATGTGTCGGGATGACTGATGTGTCGGCCTCTACGTCCGACAGGAGGGGATAGAAGCGAGCTCAGTGTGGTTGCATCACAAGTGCGAGGCTACGGCTTATGGGACGGCGGCGTCGCTTTGGATGGCACTTTGCTAGCTGAACTTGTCGGGCCCGCTCCGTCGCTGCTTTTCCTCTGGGTGACGGATGCTCAGGCCAAAGCTCTGCATCGGGAGATGACCTTTATCCACAAAAGTGCCCCGGGTAATATCACCAGGAGTTCCATTATGACCCCTCGTTGTCCTCCGTGGCGATAGGTCACATCCATTGGGAATACATTTTGAAAATATCAATTTTTGCCTCTTTAATCACAAAAAAATGGCAAAAACATCTTTCCGTGTGCCGAAAACGATTCACCGGTCGTCCTCTGGACCGCAGGGCCGCCGTGCTCCATCCTTCTTCTGGTGATGACGGAGCAGCTTCCCGAACCCCAGGCCGCACTTCTGGCGTCTATGATGGAGATGACGGAATTTCAAAATGGCCGCTCTTCCTCGGCGGGGGGGTTGATGTCTCCCCTGAGCTGGACCGATGGGCTACTACTCATCCATAACTGTCCCACCCCACTGGATGAGCACCTCCTTCGTCTGCTGGGTCAATTGTCGGTGAGACGAACTTTTTGTTGGCCCCCTCGCTCCCGTGATGGTTGCATTGGGGGTTGTCCACCTCTCACGTGTGATCGTGTTTGTCTCCCAGGAGATGGCCAACCCCCAGAGAAGAACCTGCAGGAATCAGGCATGTGCTCTGCAGCTGGCGGGCAGGTCAAAAACTACCTCATCCTTATATTTACCATTGTCTGCTGTCAAGGGGGCGTTATAAGGGGAATGGGGGTGGAATTCAGATTTGACTAGTAAAATCACGAACATGTATCACAGTCAGTTTGAGATTTTGCTTGTTCTTTTTTTCCGTGCAAAGCGATACAAGAACATGAAGAAAAATGATGATGTCATATCCACCCATCCGTTTTCTAATCCGCTTATCCTTACAAAGGGCCGCCGGCATGCCGCAGCCTATCCCGGTTGTCCTCGGGCAGTTGGAGGAGTACATCCCGTCTTGTAGTATCATTCCACAAAACATGAATAAGGCCCTCCGATTTCACAAGAAAGACATGCCAAAAATCACACAATAGATTAGATTAGTTGAGAAATGTACCAAATTGTACGCTGTAAATTGTACATGCACATTAAATCTGGCCGCAGCGATTGGAGTTTGCACACCTTCAGACGAATTATTGGCTGTAACTGCGCTAAAATTATGACAACAAATTCTTTTGTCTGTTCAATATTTTTATTTTCTTCCAAGGGACTTGTCTTAACTTCGCATGTACTTAATCACCACCTGACAGACATTTGTATCCTCACATATTTTTTTCCACCTTCAAATTCCCCCCCTGAGACAGATTGAGCTGCGGGCTGTATGTTTGACACCTCACTGCCTTACATCCAATCAAAATGTTTTATGACATTATTTATCTGACAGGTTGATTCAGTACCCGGCGCCCCCCTCCAAAGGCCGGATCACCGTGACCAAGGAGGACTTAGCTTGTCTGGAACGCGGGCAGTTCCTTAACGATGTCATCATCGACTTTTACCTCAAGTGAGTCGACTGGAAATGTCAAGTCATACATCAGGATCGTTGCTTGACTCCAGTCGCCGGCGTCTTTACCCCCAGATTCCTCCTTGTGGAGGGCGGCAGCCGCGCCATGGCAGAGCGCAGTCACATCTTCAGCAGCTTCTTTTTCAAGCACCTAAGCAGACGGCAAAGCTACACCGAGAGTGCTGCTCTTGTCCCGTAAGGAAAAACTTGTGGAAGGAAATGACAATGTGTGCAAAGTAGTGATGGGGAAAACGAAGCTTCATGAACCACTTGTGATATTTTTTGATTCATCCAGATGGTGCTCTTGGTTTAAATATGATGGTTAGTGCAAAGGAAATGTCTTAAACATACACTACACCCTCAAACAAAGAGGGCCATCTAGAGGAGTCAAAAACTTTCACAAGTGCTTCATGAAGCTTCATTTGCCCATCATTCGTGAAAAATGCTATGTTTATTTATTTATTTGTGTGTATGTGTTCTCAGTGATCAGTACATGCGCCACCAGAGGGTGAAGACGTGGACTCGCCATGTTGACATTTTCACCAAAGATTTTCTCTTTGTGCCTATCAATGAGGAGTAAGTCCAGTTAGCCAAGACTACCTGAAACATTTATTTATAATAATAATACTAATAATACATTCTATTTCTGAGCGCCTTTCAAAACTCTCAAGGACACTTTTTTTGTCTTTTTGTGTGGTTGTGGATGTATTTATTGTTTATCTATTTATGTTTTTGTTTATCTATTTATTTTCCTGTGTATATTTATTCATTTGGGTATTTATTTGTCTATTATTATCATCATTATTATTATTATTATTATTATTATTATCATTATTATTATTATTATTTATTGCTGCTATTTCTATTGTATTTATTTTTTTGCTCACACCCAACCCGTTGTTTTCCGCAGAGCTCACTGGTACCTGGCTGTCATTTGTTTCCCAGGTCAGGATGGCAACCATTCTGTGCAACGTTCAAGTAAGCTCGTTTGCTAGCAAGCTAGATTTCAATCGACTGCTTGAGTCATCAGCGGCATTTTGATCTGTTCTCTTGTTTTTAGGTGGATCCAAGCTCGTTGGTATGAGATCGGAGCAGCTGCCGCCGGTAAATGTTGCAGATGGATGCTCAAAATCAGATTTGATTTATTTTTACTGCAAGTCAATTTCAAAGTAAAATTCTGTAAAACTTGCCTGCGGCTGAAAATGCTCCATCTTTGTTGATTTTATTCACCCAGTAGTACATGAAAGTTAATTAAAATAAAAAAATTAATAAATAGACAAATAAATAAATAAGCGAATGGATAATTTCTCCACTGTAAGACTAATAAAGGCTCATCTAATCTAAATAAACAGACAGAAAAATAAATACATAAATAAGTAGACAGATAAATAGACAAATAAAAATAGCACTACCTTGCAACCAAAACAAGATAAAAACAGTTTGGGCATTGCAGTGGACAAGTCGTTAGCACATCGACTTCACAATACAGAGGTGCACAGTTCGATTCAGGCTCCGACCTTCCCTGTGTGGAGTTTTCTCCGTGGACTCCGGTTTTTTCTCACTTTTCAAAAACATGCACGGCAGGCGAACACAACACGACAAAATTTGTTCCCTGGTGTGAGTGTGAGCGCTGATGGTTGTTGCTGCGATGGGCTGGCAACCGGTTCAGGGTGTCCCAGCCTACTCCCCAAAGACAGCTTGAATAAGATATAGCACACCCCGCAACCCTTGTGAGTGCATCAAAAATGGACAGATTGTTTTTTTTTCTTCTCTCTCACAGGCATGTACGGAGGATGGCTGCATGAGGGAAGTCACGTCGACCAAGTGAGTATTTTACCGAACTGGTGCATAGCCCCATTGACATCATTTGTTTTTGACTCTTATTTCACGTTGGCCTGCAGGCCGTGCATCCTCGTCATGGACTCTCTGAAAGTGCAACAGCACGAAAATGCTTGCAAGCTTCTACAAGAGTGAGCATTTATATTCAATTCCAAGAGAGTGCCTCGCCGGGAAAATATTGAGGTGTTCAGAGTGCTTCACTCTTCCCACAATTTGTAATCTCATAGCGTTATACTCAGAATCCAAATCAATTTATAAAAGGGGAATTTTATATATATATACACACACACACACACAGTGAGACCTCAACTTACGAACTTAATTGGTTCCCAGACAGAGTGTGTAAGGCGAAAAGTGTGTATCTAAAAAAAAATGTCCCATAGGAAACCATTAAAATGGGAATAATCCGTTCCCGGGTTTCCATAAAATATACTTTTCAACTAATTAAGCCTTAAAATTACACACAACATACCTTATTCTATGTATAATAAATTTGCTATTGTATTGTAATGAAAGAAATACACTGCATTGTATCATAAAGTCACTTTATTTGCATTTTTGATGCTCATTTATGGCTTGATGGAATGGCGTTGGAGGCCGAAGGTCAAAGGGAATTGCTGTTTGGAAAGAGAGGCGCATTACATGACAACTGTAATTAAAGGAATAAACTGTGCTGTAAAATAAAGTTTTATTTACCTTTTTGATGGTCGTTGATGGCTTATGGAAGGAGAGTCACCTTCCATAAGGACTGTTGGTAACTTAACTTCTGGTGCTGTTCGGCCGTGTGCTTCCGCCGAAGATCACTCCGCCAGCCGTAGTGGGTGTGTATTATGAAAGTAGTGCTTATTATAAGGTTTAATTTTCATAAATTTGACGTTTGTAAGACAAAAAGTTTGTAAGTTGAGGTGTTTGTAAGTTGAGGTCTCACTGTGTGTATATATATATATATATAATAAAATAAACCTGACAATAATTCAACCCCCCCAAAAATATTATGGCATAAAAAAAAACACATTTCTTTTTCAAAGTGCTTTGTTCCCGTGAGTACATTCCCACAAACCTCCTACCAGTGATAACTTTGCAAGCGATTCACCTAAGTCACGTGCGTGTACAGCTACCTGCAAGTTGAGTGGGAAGAACGTAAGGGACGACATCGCCGCTTCTCCTCGCGCAGCATGCACAGCTACAGCTGCAGCGTCCCGCAGCAGGATAACTGCAGTGACTGTGGTTTGTACCTGCTGCAGTACGTCGAGAGCTTCTTCCAGGTGAGATGACAACATTTCACCAAACTCCACTTTCCCACTTAGACAGTGTGTGCGTGAGTATATGCGTGAGCCTGTGCGTGTGTATGCGCGTGCATATATCTGTCTTTCTGTCTCTTGGTCTCTCAGTCTGTCTCGCTGTCTCTCTGGCTGTGTGTCTCGCTGTCTAGCTGGCTGGCTGTTTCGCTAGCTGTCTCGCTAGATAGCTACCGAGGCCATAAATCACCTCTTTCTTCTATGCCTCCTGGTTGATGACCCCCCATGTCGTGACCGTTGCTGTTTTTTTTTCGTCTCACATCCAAAAATCAGTTGAGTCACATTTGGGGGGGGGGGGGGGGGGGGGGATCATTTTAACACGTTAACAAGTTGAAATTTGGAATATTTGTAGAAAAAGCAAAGTTACATTGATGTCCTTCAAACGGCACCGGCTGGCATACCCCTTGCCCCCCCGACCCCCGCCAAAGTCTGTCACACATTGATCAATTTCATTCTTTCCAGAACCCTGTGGTCCACTTTGAACCCCCTCTACTTTTGGGCCACTGGTTTCCACGGCAACGGGTGCGACAGAAACGTGACGAGATCCGCCACTTGGTTATGAGGCTTCACAAGAGTCAGACACAGGTTGAAACAATTTGAAGATGATACTCTGTTTTTTTTTCCTTTGCTGTACATTTGGAAACGCTGTTGATGCAAGTACAATAAAGCACTATTTGTTGATTATTTCATGATTCCATTGGTTGGTCTGTGTAAGCTCCCAGTCGTACAGGACTGGTCCATCGATGAAAAGGTTTCTTCAGCCGTCATCTAAAGTCGGACTGGTACCAGTACGACTTTAGTTCGCTGAAGACGCATCTTGGATAAGAAGCGAAACGTCCGACACCTTCAAAGTTCAGTGCGTTTGGTCTCGGTACCATTGATGGGGTCAAAGGTCGGGTACAAAGGAGAGCCTGCAGACCATCAGTCAGCTTACGGCTCATTAGCGGGATCACACAGCAGTAAGTCGACTTCATTTTTTTATTTTATTTTTTTCCAACGACGCCATCTTCAGTTCGATTGTTCACTTTGCTAAACAATCTTTCATACGGGCATCTCGCTACTTCAGTGACTTTCAACCTTTCCTGTTTCTCTTCAACATGACGTCTGATGTCCATGAATTCAATCCCCCCTCCAGCTCCACCCGGTCTGGTCCTCAATGCGTGGTACTCATGCCATCGTAGCCTTGGCTAATCTGCTCAATGGGAGGGAAAGATTAACGGATTTGTATCCTAGACTCCAAAAATAATCTTTGTCCTTAAGATACTGATCCCGATCGACTGCGTCCATTCGACTTCAAACTCAAACAAGCGTCGTAAGGGGTGGGGTGGGGGGTTTGTGTGGAGTATTTTGTGCTGTGATCTTGAGACAAATGTCCTGGAGCTCTCGACTTTGTCCCCCTGGTGTCTATTAAGCTCATTATCCAATAAAAGATGTCCGCTCTTGTTGACGAAAAGGGAGGCGGAGGTGTTACGGGAAACTGGAATTACGTTTATGTTGAAATAAAATCAGGCTAATTTTGATTCAGTGAATTTTTTGGGGGGGGATTTGTTACGGACTTGAGTAAATATATTTTGGGGTTGGGGGCATCAAAATGAGCCACAGTCAAATTTAGATGGTATGCTAAATTAAATGTAATTTTATTTCATGATGTACACAAAGACTGCTACTTAAAACTTGATATAATTCCCTTCATTTGGTCTCAGATCGCAGGTCCCGCTGAAGAAAAAACAGCTCAAATCACAAATCTGAATTTTTCCATGTTGTGACGTAACCAACGTTAAAACCGACCAGGGCTGTAATTCTCCAAGGTACAGTATGTTTCTCACAAACACAACACTGTTGGCAGCGTTGAAGCCACTTTTTGTTCCACATGGATCAAGGCCACATACTACATTGAGAACACACGCGGGCTGAATAAAATGATCTGGCGGACCAGACTGACACCTGTGTCATAATAGTTCCTTTCTGTACTGGTCATAAATTACGAATAGTAGAAAGAATGATTTCTGCTGGAAGGCAAAAAAGGGCAGCAAATGCCTACTAGAACACCTGCAATGAAATTAGAGTTAGCACTTTAGACTGCATCCCAATCATAAAGGGGTGTGCACACCAATGCAACCCCACGATTTACTTTTCTTTTCAGAGTATAGGCCACGGTAAATGTGGAAAATCATTCATTCATAAATCATTTATCTTGCTCTCTTTTGTAATATCACAAATGTTCGCATTTGATTGAGGAGTTTGTAGACTTGCTATCTCGTGTAGCAAACTCAATCATCAAATATCTTCTAGATTTCTGCTGCAAAGCAAAAAAAGGGCAGCAAAAGCCTACTAGAACACCAGAAAATGGAATTAAGATTGGCACTTTAGATAAAATCACGTGTGTCCTGCGTTTAATGAACTCATTCACTGCCAGACGTGCAAGTGTGTTGACTACAGTTCCAGGGTTTTTGTTATTGTCACTTGAATTCCAGAACCCGTAGGATATTGAGTTTTATGACTACATAAACATCCAGTACAGCGTTAGAAATCTTAGACTCTCTTCTTTCATCAGAAAAAAAATCGTTAATTCCCAAGTTACATGAGTCTGAAGTTAGCTGAGCTTGAAATGAGGGCAGCTGTCCAAAATACAATGCAATACATACATATTGGTTTATATAGTGCTTGAACAACAGCTGAAGCTGGAACAAAGCACTAACATGGAAAGAAAGGCATTGCTGCCCTCTTGTGGAAAAGAAAAAAACATTACCAGAGGCCATGGCCAGCGCTTTATCGGCATCCAAGCATGAAAAAACAGAACTTGCTCTATGTGATATTTTCAATTCCTGAATACATTTGTGAATGGGAGTGAATAAGTTCATTACAAGTTGGAATTTGACTATTGCATCCCAGTTATAAAAGGGTATGCACATGAATGCAACCCCTATTTTTTTTACCTTTCTTTTTTGCCTTAGTCTGGCAGATAAACATTGCAAAATTATCGAATAAATCATTTTTCTTGTTGGCATGTGATCGACGGTTGTGTAGACTTTTGCAATCTCCACATGTAGCAAAAACAATCAGCAAAGACCCTCCAGATTTCTGCTGAGAGCAAAAAAGGGCGAAAAAAGCCTACCAGAACACCTGAAATGGAATTAGGACTGGCACTATCATGAGTTCCATTAATTACAAGTTGGAATGTGACTGCTGCATCCCAGTTATAAAAGGGTGTGCACACTAATGCAACCTCCCGATTTTTTTACCCTTCTTTTCACTTCAGTCTGTCAGATAATACACAACAATAAATGTGGTAAAATTATCTCATAAATCATTTTTCTTATTCTCTTTTGTAATATTGGAAAAGTCGGCATTTGATCGAGGGATGTGTAATCTCCCCGGGTAGCAAAAAGAATTATCCTTTTGGCCATTTGTAAATTTGTAGTTATTTTGAGAACTGTAATTAAAATAAAGAAAAAAATGGACTCTGGGGGGCATTTCACCGCTGGTTTTAGTTGACACGAGAAACACATTGAGGAAGCTTGCCGGGTCAAGTAAATAACGTCTGCCCGCTAACGCTCATCCAGCCCGACAGCTTAACAAATAGGATTAGAGGTTCCATCTGCTCACCTGAGACGAAGCTCCCGTCCCCTCCGCCGTGTCACCAAACCACGTCTGGACAAGGTTGAGGTGACGTTGACGCATGAGCTGAGGACGTGAGCGGCGGCCTCTGGCTTTCGATATGGCGGGAAAGCGTCGCGGCTTGTGGTTATGGACGTTAGGCTTACTGCTTCTGTCCGGCTGCGTTGACGCAGACACGGGTCAGTTTTTCTCGCCGTTTAAATTCGAGTCGCTTACCTGTCGTGGTGACTTTTTGTGTTTCCTGGCCGCTCTCAGGCAACGAGACGGAGGATTCTTCTGAAGACCTGCGCCTTCTGTTGAGGCATCATGGATCCATGACTCGTCGGAAAAGGAACCTCCTGTTTCCCAGCGGAGTCAAACTATGCAGTCAGGAGACACTGGACCAAGCCGTCTCCAACCACCTCAACTACTTTCACCTTAGAGGTTTGTCATTTGATATTTTAGTAAAAATGTGCAGAGCTCTTGTCTTAAAGGACAACCGACGCCCCCGGACAAGTTGTGTCCATAATTTGTAAAATCGCTTCAAATGACTTCTACTGAGCGTATTTTACAAAGATTCCACCGCATATAGCTATATTTTACGTTTTAAGACTCACACTTAATATTCACGAAGTCTTGTTTTCGAGTTGTTGACGAGTCCTCACCCTACGTCACTGAAGGAACGCCCCTGACCGATAAAGGACACACAATGCATTTTGCGGTACTTTGTTTGGTCTGAAAACTTCGCGTTGATCCGCGTTGATGGCGAAATTAGAAGGAAAACACATAAACAAAGCGACAGTGAATCGTTGTGTGTTGCACCGAGACAACTATTTGATATTCGCTGACAAAAATTCCCAGGAGACAAATCAACCCATTTCCACGGACCTTTGTTGCGATCTTCTGCATTTTTTGGGTGCTACATTTCCCCCCAATGTTGCCTCAAAATGACACAAAATAAATTCTTTAATCGATTGCAAACATGTATGCTTTTCTCTTCAGAACTATTTGAATCATATTCATAACTGGATGAGTAACAAGAAAGCATAGTCTCCGAATCTGAAGCCATTGTTATGATTCTCGAGCAAGGCCAGATGTTTTGACATGTTTTGACAGGCATGACACCACGAACAAGGGGGCGGGACCTTCTGAAACTGACCACTTCCGGGTTCAATTTGAAGTAGTTTTTAGACACTTTAAGTTTACACGTAACTTACCATTTTTATTGGTGTTTTGCATTTGACTAAAAATATCTTCCTGCATGTTTTGGGTATTTTAGATGCTTCTTCTTTTCCTTTCGGCTTTTCCCATCAAGGGGTCGCCACAGCAAATCAGTGTCCTCCATCTTTAGAGGTTTAATCCGCATGTTTGTTTTGGCCAAGCTTTTACGTCGGATGCCCTTCCTGACACAACCCTCTGTATTTATCCGGGCTTGGGACCGGCACAAGAAGACTTATGTCCCTTTGTGGCTACAGAACAAGCAACTCACTCAGTCAAAGGCTCCCAAACACAAAATGGTCATCGGCACAGCAACATTCAAAAAAGCAAAAACTACTATAAAACGTTTTAGTGATGTCAGTTAGGAAACAAAAAAGTGGTGGTTTTTGTATTGTGATAAACTCTGATAAAACCCTCAAATATTTTTAAGCTCATAAAAATGGAGAGAACCTCAAAAAAGGAAAATGATGGCGAAATCTGACTCTTGACATTCCCTTTAGCGCAGCAGTGTCCGTCTAATGGGTGCATAACGTAACCTCTGCCTCTATTGTCACGCCTTACAATGTGGTGTGGAATACATTTTGAAACATGTCATTCATTCAAGGTGAGCTTTATAATCCGATGCGCTTTATAGTCCAGAAAAAAGTAGGATAATACACCATTCATTGGGGGTGTGCCTTGTAGTCTGGAAAATAGAGTACTTCAAAAATGCTGATTGATGGTTTCGTGGTCCAATTCTTGGACAGGTTTCCTGACAGAATCGGTTCTCACTCGGTGACGCATGTGGGTGTGAATGTGCATTTGTCTCTATACATGTCCCCCAACTGCCTGGGGACCATTTCAGGGTGTAGTCTGCCTTCTGCCCAAAGTCAGCGGGGATAGTCTCACCCTCCAAGACTATCATGGGTGCTCATATAATAACAAATTGTGATTTGTGATACCACATGCCTGTCCTAAAATATGTCTCCTTATCATGTGACCTGGTCTGCCGTCGTCCTCCAGTGTGCCAGGAGACTATCTGGGAGGCCTTCAAGATATTCTGGGACCATTTGCCCGAACGCGAACAGTATCGGGACTGGGTGGGTCGCTGCATGGATGGCTCCATTAGCATCAAAGACATTGGAAAGTTCTTCAGTCAATCGGAGGAGCACACCCGCCTCATTCGCAGCGTGAGTCGCCTTATTCGTTCTGGTATGGCCCGAATCATGTTTTAGATCGACACCTTTAACAAAGATTCTTTTGGTGTTTCTTTCAGAGAGTTGGCATGGCGGCGCCCATAAGCAGGTACGTCGCTTGTAAAAAAAAATATATATATATATATATATATATATATATATATATATATATATATATATATATATATATATATAGTTTTGAATAGACACAAAACCAGTGGCTAAGACTCAAGCACTCGTGAAATCGTGTTGAGTGGAATTCTGCCGCATCGCTCTATGTTTGGCGGACCTCACGGGTCCCCATTGGGACCCATGAAGTGTGATAACTGTTGCTCTTGTAGCTTCATAATATACCACTTTAGTATATTTATATTTATATAAATTTGAGGTACCCTGTTTTTTGTTATGATTCTGTTGCATGTCCGTGATCCCCAAAGGTCCGCAGAGCGGAAATATTTTTCTTGGGTTTCGACCAAGATGTTTAATGGCCTTCCGCAGAATGAAAACCAATTGTGGAGCATGTTCTACAAAGTGCAAGCTCATCAAACGTTGATGTCTTGTTGATTAAACATGTGTCGTTTGTTCTGCTTTTTTCACCTGCTTGCAGTGTTCCCATCAGCTCAGGCCCACCCCTGTGCAGGTAGGCCTCCATGCATCAATTCACAAAAGATGTCACGCTTTACATTTCTCTTGATTTTGTTTTGTTTTTTTGTTGTGCGGTGACCTTGAAGACAAAAAAAAAGAAAAAAAATCAGCGTTGTTGCTATGACTGAAGCAGAAAAAAATGACTGTCAATGTTGAAATACACCGAATAAGATGAAACCTGGGCCCCCCTCCAAAAAAAACATAGTGTTGTAAATATCTACTTCAAAAACATCTGGCTATCCATTCCCGCCGCTTATGGTAGCTTCAGGTGTTCATTAACGCATGAAAAAATGAGACGTAACAAACCATTTTTTATCTTCTCCAAATTTATTTTGTGTTTCTGTTCCTGTAGTTCTGAAAGTTTGTCCAGTGTTCCAGTCGGAGGGCTTTTGACCAGCGCCAAACCAGGTAAATCCCTCATTACTCTGGTAATGATTGTTCACACTCCAAAATTATTGTTAGCTTTGGGGACACGGTGAGCAACTGGTTAGCACATCTGCCTTGCAGCGCAGAGATGCAGCGTTCAATTCGAGCTCCATCCATCCTATGCAGGGATTGAATGGTTTTCATCCGGGTGCTTTGGTTTCCTCCCACGTCCCCAAAAAAACATGCATGGCCGATCTAAATTGTCCCTAGATTGTGAATGGTTGTTCGTCTAATGGTTGTGTGCACTCTTATTGGCTGACAACCAGTTCAGGGTGTCCCCAGTCTACTACAAGACAGCTGGGATAGGCTCCATCATGACAGCGACCCTCCTGAGGATAAGCGGATAGGAAGATGGATGTAATGCTCATTTTATATATTCGAATGAATCTGACGGGGGCTTCAACAAATAAAATTAACAAATAGTTGATAAACAAATAGTGCATTTCATAGTTTTCCCCCTTTGCGGTATGCCAGCGGTAAATTTCGGCACACAGTTGAAATACAAACCGCTGCAGGGAGAGAGAAAGAGAGAACCGGGCTCTGTGTATCCTCACATTCCCGCCAGTCTAGGCCTACGGCGGCTTATCTCGGGGTTGACCCAGGGCAAACCTGAGTCAGCCCTGACCAGAACCAGAGGGATACTTGAGTCTGCTTTTCAAATGACGAGAAAGCGTCTGCCTCCCAGACATACGGTTGATGGAAAAAAATTTGAAGGTTCTCCTTTCTGTCCAACATCCACCGATTTGGGTAATCGTAGTCTTCTAGTGCGCTGGCTCTCAAACTGGGGCCCTTGGAGGTCCTCAAGCCAGAGCTTGGGATCCAAAAATATAATTTTCAATCAGTTATTGTTGCATCATTTCCTGGAACATGGTGGGGAGCGAAGCGCCTATTAAACAGACGTACTAAACCAATTACTTCTTCCTACCTTAGCTGTCGGCTTATTAAAAGCTTTGATATGATTGTGACGTAGTCATTAAGTAACTCTGACAACCCTAATTTGAGTAGTTCACTTGGTTATTTTATTTTATATTACATTTTTTTGTGCAGTACAATAACACCGTTTGAAAGTAATAGGGGCGAAAAAAATCTATGCAAATAAAATTACAATACAGTAAAGTCTCGTTATATCGATATTCAAGGGAGTCTGAAAAAATATCGATATAACCGGGACTATCGATATATCCGATCCTGTTTGCATGTAATTTTCTCAGTGTGTGCATAGAAATAGTATCGATATAACCGGGACTATCGATATATCTGATATCGATATAACGAGACTTTACTGTATATATATCAAGTCAAAGTATATGCATGACATACAGCACAGATGAAATTAAAATTAGATTACATTATATATCCTGTACTGTGACTGTAAAGGGTCCTTGACAGTTTTGAATGGCTGTTATAAATGAAATGTATTATTATTATTATTATTATTATTATTATTATTTCTTGTATATGTACTATATATATCAGAAAACCTTGTTTCGTCCCACAATGGGGAAATTTGCAGTCCACAGCAGCAATTTGAAAGGGGATGGGGGGGGGGGGCTGAAAGGATAGAAAAACAAGATATTCTAAGCATAGTAAAATAAAAATTTCAACTGTATACTGTAAATGTGCAAAACCGTTTCATAAAAAAACTGTAGATAGTGCAAGTATCAAGAAAGGCAAATTGATATATGTAGCTGTATTGCATCACCCCATATTTACAGTACAAGTGTCCAGTTTTCTTTTCTTCCACATGTGATTATTGAGAATTGCGAAGCCTGACGAGCGGCGGTACCTCTCCTTCTTGCAGCGTGGGTGTAACAGTCTCTGGCTGAAGGAGCTACCCAGTGGTGTCAGGGTGGGCAGGAGGGGGTGGGAGGGGCTGTCCATCATAGCTTTTAGTTTAGCAAGCATTCGTCTGTTGCCCACCTCCTCCAGAGAGTCCAGCGAGCAGCCCAGGACATAACTGGCCCTCTTGACAAGGCGCTCCAGTCTTTTCCTGTCCCGGGTGCAGATGCTGCCTGACCAGCAGACAATTCCATAGTGGATGGCTATATATATATATATATATATATATATATATAGACAGACAAAGATAGAGATATATAGACAGACAAAGATAGAGATATATTCTCCAACTAAGATTCAAGTTTTGAATCAACACCAAACCAGTGGCTGAGCTTCAGGCACTCGTGAAATCATGTTGAGTGGAATTCCACCGCAGCACTCGATGTGTGGCGGCCCCCAGGGGTCCATAGCTCTTGTAGCTTCATAAGACACCACTTTTAGTGCCTTCCGACGTGGTGAATTTGAATTTTCATTCAAAATTTTATCGGCAGCCAGCGTCGTGAAGCTAGTACAGCGGAAAAAAGACCTGTTCTGCTTGTTCGAGTGCTCGTGCCAGAACATTTAGGAACCAGCTGGAGAGTCTTTAGCGATTTGATGGAGCAGCCTGCTCAGAGAGAGTTACAATAATCCAGGCTAGAGGTCACAAGGATGCACTAGTTTTTTCCCCCCCCCTGCATCGGAGAGAGACGAGGAATTGAAAACTGTTTCATCTTTGGAAAAAAAAATTGTCCTTTAAGACTCGTTTTATGTGAGCACTGAATTTTAAACCCTAACCAAAGGGTCCTCACTGTGCTGTGGCAGGGGGGCAAAACAATCTCTTATCTCATATCTTATACATGATGTTATTGGACACTTTGCCTCCCACCTCCTGGGCGCTAAGGAGTCAGTATTATTTTTATTATTATTATTGATAAGTTGGGTTTTGTCAGAAACTTTGTCAAAATGGTGAAAAAAAACTTGGAATTCTCGCAGGTCATTGTTTCTAAAAGGCACGCCTCAAGTTAGGATAAGTGATTGGTTTCTTTATGTTTCATTGATAAATAAAATTGCGTAGTCGTGAGCAAAGAGGTATTTTCACACTGCATTTAGCGTTGGGAGGTGTACCGCCGACCAAGCCTTGGGCTTGGTTTGGTTCCATTTCTATATTGTGACTGTTTGACAAGGCTGGGCTGAGGCGGTCGATCAGGGGAGAAAAGTCGAAAAGGGATGCCGGAGAGGCACTACCGAGTACCATCTGCATGCGAGTAAAAATTTCAATTCACAAAATAGAACTTTCCAGAGTGGGAGAATCGAGATATTTTGTCAACCGAAGTTGGGACATTTAGACCATAAAAAAAAAAAAAAAAAAAAAGAAATCGGTTTAGAGCCGCAATGGTCAGTGTCCGCCTCTACCCCACAAGCAGTGGGCGCCGGAACAAATGTGCCCTCTGTCCAGAATAGCTCATTAAGCCTATTTACACGCCACAGCCTGGTCAATGGCAGACCCGAAGACGATGTGTTCCCCAGCTTAGTGCGAGACGAGGGTCATCACAACCGACTCATAAAGTCTGGGTTTGGTAAAAACGGGTCGAGGGGCAGTCACAAATTTGTATTCTCGCAACATTATTGTCAGATGACATCAGTGTATGATGTTTGTGGGTGAAGAGACAAGGTTTATCTTCACATGTGATTCATCTCTTTTAAAAAAAAACATATTGGTGTTTCATGTTTATTTTTCCTGGGATGTTGCTGTTCTAGAAACCCCTGGTCAACAGGCCCCAACTTGGAGGCCTTCAACCTCCCCACATGAACAAGTCCTTGAAGGAGAATTAACAAAGACTCATGTGGATTCGCCCTTTGACTCTGTTGTTGTCGCCTGTGGTTCTAATGTCGCGAGTCACTCTAACAAGACCACAAAGGAACCTTCAGATGCTATTGTAGAGCTAATTTCTAAGCCGACTCCCCGGCCCTTGCAAGAGTATAGTCATCCAGGGGTCACCTCTTTGACGGTGGAAGGTTTCCCAGATCCATTTCAATCAGACGTGGTGACTGAAGAAACACAATTGGAAAACGAGAAAACCAGTTCGGTAAAAGATCCACTCGAAATTGATGAGGATGCCACAAATGAGGAGGAGCCGATGGAGGCCACAAAAGACAGTGTCAAATTTGTTGACAAGGCACAAGAGGAAAGACTTGTTGAAGCTACCGAAAATCCAGCCAAAGCACCTATTCCCCCTGCGGGAATAGGTGTCACCGAAACGTTGCAAGAACAACAACCGTCACATGATATCAAGCTTGGGGAAGAATCGGATCCTTCGGGAGCAAAATCTGTGAAAAGTGAAACTAGACCTGGCGCAATTGGCGCAAACGGAATCCATCTTGTGGAGAAGTCCCCAAAACCTGGGGTTGAAACTTTGGATGAAAACAATTATGTTGTTACTCCGGTTATTTCTCTGGATGGTTCTGAAAAATTACTGCCTGACAGCAATTCAGAGTTGCTGGAAGTTACAGAAGAACCTCCGGAAGACTCTGAATTGGAGCGGCCTTCAGAAATGACCACACAGAATTCTGCGGGTAAAGACGTCAGCCCACTAGTGGCCCCTGAGGAAGACCCCCCAGAAAGTGTCTGGCCCAGTCCCGCACAGGTTCCTCCTGACGCCATCCAGCTCATCTTGACAGACGCAACGGCAGAAGCAGGAATACACACGGAGGCACACTCCCATGAAACGGTCGTTAAATCCACTGTGGAAAGCGATGCCGAGGTCGAGGCCACACCGAGAAGCTACATGCCAGTAGCCACAACATACATTGTGGAATACAACAACGGAAATTTCCCAGATTCCACGGAAACCCCCTTGAAGGTTGATGATGACTTACTACGTTTCCCCCTGGAAGAGCAGGAGAACTCGGTGAGTTGTACACATCCACAGACCACCAATTTTATTTTTCAACTTCATTAAACCTTTACCATGTTCTCACACCTTCAGCTTCATAATGAAATCGACAATTTCCTGAGGCTTCCGAATGACCAGATGGTGGAACTCAGTATGACACTAAGGGAAGAATCCTATACCGGTGCTCTGAGAGACCCAAGCAGTGTACAATACCAGCAACTAGTTCGACACTTTACCCGCAGGGTACGTTCAAGTTAAGCTCTGCGTCAATTTTATTTTTCAACGCCCTTGATCGTCTCGGTGCTTACGTTCAATGGGTGAACAATTTTTCTTCAAAAGGGTCTTTTCCGTCCAACCTCGTGACGAATCTGAAATCGGGGCTTTGAAATGCCAGCGTTGTCAGGGTTGGACTGTATAAAGAAGAGGTAGGACTGTATAAACAAGTCATAAATCTTTTATTGACTGTTTTATGTCCAGGTTAGACACGCCTTTGAAAAGCTGCCAGGCTTCAAGAATGTTTTTGTCATCGAATTCAGGTACGGATATGGTCTGCTGAAGTCATTGATGATAGATTTGTGTTTAGGACTTCTTAATTCCAGTTTTTCTGTGATTTTCTTTTCTCTGTTGTTAGACCTCAAAAGGACTTAGAACGGTAAGCCCTCATCTAAAGCCAGGAGGTAAGAGAGCAGGCAACCAACATGTATCTGGGTCGTTTGTCGTCTTTTTAGGGGTCTGGTGGTTCATGTCCACTATGCCATCAATTTGGCGGTTGGTGGTGACGGAATCCCCAGTGCCACAATGGATTTCATCACTCAGCAGAACAACCTGGTGGAGAAGAACTACCCCGCTGCCGCCGAAGAGCCAACTGTCGTTTACACCATCACCGATTTCCGCAACTACATTACTGAAGCTCTTCGTAAAGACAACATGCTGACCAACAGCAGTCTGGGGACCCAATCTGACCCAGAGAACGGTGATTGGAACTCAATTTTTATCTCTTCAAAACGAGAGGCGTCGCCACCCACCTTGATCAACTTCAGACTCACAATGTGTTGAAATTTATGGTTTGTGTTTAACAGATGGAAATGTGTTACCTCCGGGCTACCCGACAACTCGACCGGACGACTTCTACGACAACATGGTGACTCACCACTCAAATGTGCCCGAATCCATTTTCCTTCCCACTGATTAATCTGTAACCATCATCTGGACAGGATAATGTCCTCGCCGCGGAGAGACCACCCGACGCACCGAGTCACGAGATGGAGAACAGTGATGGTTTTCTGAAGAAAGATGACTTCCTTTTTGATTCGAGGAAAGATGTAAAGAGCGGAGCAGTGAGCGAAAATGACGTCTTTACGGTTGATGAGAGTACTACTTTTCCACCAACCCTTGAGAGGATACCAAGTCTTCTGCTAAACGGACAAGATGGTGATTTATTAGTTATGATCTTAGATATTTTTTTAATCATTTCCAGCACGTCTACTAAGATTGTGTTCTGCTCTATGCATTGTTTTAATGTTCATGCCTTTTGGTGATTGACAGCTGATGAAAATATCGAACAGGAGGGTTTTCTCATGAGCAATGAAGGAAGCAAACCCTCCCAAGGGGACCGTCATGCTTCCAAAACCCCACCTTCACAGAAAGACCTCGAGGTCACAACAGACTTTGGTTCTGGCTCCGGTTTCTCAGGAGATGATCACGAAGGAGTTCTTCAGTCTTGGGAAGTGGAAGCAAGCTTTTACGGTGAGAGCCATCTGGAGGTCCTACCGCCACCGGATCTGGAAGACACAGATGAAGATGATGGAATCCAGGAAGTGGGTGAAACTCTTGGTCAGTCCCTTACCAGCAAAGAGGATGGCGTCATGGCTTCCGAGTCAACCCCCTCTCCACCTTTGGCCACACTTGCTACATTTGAGGATTCTATGCCGGGTGGGGACGCAGAAAAGCCATTCTTGGATCAGGTTTTATTTACACCGCACATCAGCACGGACCCACGCTTTGCTACCAGTGGCCCACCCGTATTTTCACCCAAAGGCACATTGACAGTTGAGTTGTCGATGCAAACAGTGGAAGCATCCGGCCTGGATGAAGAGGCCCAGGTGACACAGGATCAACACAATTTGCTGGCATTCACTGGCGCACCTCACTTGCAGACCTGGTCAAATGAGCACCCAGGTTTTACACCTGATGTGGCAGTGACAAGGGAAACCACAAAAGTTTCTGCTGCGCGGCAAAACACTGACTCTGCAACAGCGATTATGTCTGAAAAACCTGACGAGGCCATCTCAAGGCCAGCAGATGAAGCTGCATTTGAAGAATCACACCTACCTCCTCAAATGCCTCGTGAGGAAGTCTTACCTGAAGAACCGAGTTTGCCACTTCCGGAAACCCACCACGATGAGGTGGAAGTGTTAGAGGAGCAACATATCCTCTTCTCTCAACCAACGCCAGTGGTCGTTACCCTCGACGAAGACCTGGCCGTGGATGAAATCTTAGTTGTCACAAAGACCACTTCTTCCGCCACTGTTCCTGTTGTCACTTTTTCTCCCGTCAGTTCAGAACCCAACCCCATTGCCCTCTCTCCCGAGAAGGATTCACCTTTCACTCGAGTGTCGGATTCAGCTCCCGAAGACGACGATTCGCTTCATCACCAAGATCATGGTCTCTTCGGAACAATGTCTTCAGAAGTCGATGAAAAAAAAACTGATGGAGATTTGGGAAGTCACTTTGATATCCTTAAAACGGAAACGTTGATTCCTCCGGAAAACATAAACAGCACAGAAGCATCGGAAATGCAAACTGTTCGGCGCAACCCCTCGAGTGTGACAGGCATCGGCGTCAGCCTTGACGTATTCCAGTATGGCGGCATGGTCACCGAAAGCGACAGCAGTGGCTATGCTAGCGGGGCGAGGGGCTCTGAGCTGGATGCTATCGCCCTACCCACCAAGCCCATCCAAGCTCTGACGGTGTTCTTCAGACTTCGGGTGACCAACATGGCATTCTCCACGGACCTTTTCAACAAGAGTTCCCCCGAATACAAATCACTTGAGCAACGGTTTCTACAACTGGTGAGGACCGGACCACGACAGAGGGAAAGACCTGCCACCAGAATAACGTGACATGTTTGTGGTTATTTCAGCTTGTCCCATATCTGCAGTCCAACCTCAACAACTTCCAGAACTTAGAGATCCTCAATTTCCGAAATGGCAGCATCGTGGTCAATAGCCGGATGAGATTTGGCAAACCCGTTTCTCAAGGCGTTGCCAATGTTGTCTTCCTCATCCTCGAGGACTTTGCGAACACCGCCTACCAGACCATGAACCTCGCCATTGATAAGTACTCACTGGATGTCGAGTCAGGTAATACAGAGCCTCTTGCTGATTTGTTCGAACAGGCGCACAATTTTTATCCAAGCATATAAAGACATAATGCTGCTGATTACAACTGTTGACAATTGATCGGTGATGATGGCTGACCTTGAGTTCAAGCATGAAATGTCACAAAAATGACAATTCAATTTTCTTGAAATAGGCCATTCCGTTTTTTTACACACCAATGCTTATGGGTAGCCATTCTCTGGCAAGAACTTGAAAATGGCTCTCAAAGGCCAGAGAAAGTTTTTAGCGCTGGAAATGACTCAAATTAACCACTGGTACATATGCGACACTGGGGTGGAATTGCGGTCTATCGTCACTTACACCCACCGAAAACCGCTTAATGTATAGTAGGGGGGGGACTCCGGTCCGAGTTGTGTCACTGATTGGAAAGACGCTTAACACGCCATCGCAGCAGTCAGGTCACATACGCCTGAGTTAATCTGTCTGGGAGGAACGTGAACGGAACAAGAGTCGTCCTGGTCAGCTGCACCATCTTGGTGACCTCTAACTGTCTAGTTGAGTCTGTTACTGCCGTGCAACAAGTAAAAAAACCAAAAACAATTTTACTGTAAAACACGCGTGCGCGCACACACACATACCTATCTACCAACCTACCTACTTACCTACCCAGTTGGATCGCTTTCTAGCTACCTATATAGATATAGTACCCACCTAGCTAGCTAGATATGTACTGTAGATATACAGTAGTTTTAGATACCCAATACCTAGCGAGCTAGCTCGGTAGAAATGTATCATACCTAGCTAGCTAGCTATATACATATAGATGTATTGAACTTTAATACACTTCAAAGTATATGTTTTAGTTTACCTACAGTAAAGGAGTACATTCAGTAATGCATTTATACTTCAAGTCGTGTTTTCTTTTTATAATACAGTACATAATATGATACATGATATAAATACATGTATTTGTAATTGTACAGATCGTGAGGATTTTTGCCACCCGTGTTGTCAAATTTGAAAGTTCCATTTCTGGAAATGTAACTGTTATAACCCAATACAATTAATTTATTGAGTCATGTAATTACATATACATGTATACTTAAAAAAACATTGATTTATTCATACGTCTGTGTAAGCTCTCAGTCGTACAGGAATGGTCCATATAGGGCCTAAACTACCTGTAAGACTTTAGTTTGCTGACGAAGTTTCTTGGATAAGAAGCGAAACATCCGACACCTTCAAAGAAGTACAGATGACGGCTGAAGAAACGTTCTCATCGATGGATTTATTCATGTGATTTTTTTATTTATATATTTATTTGTTAAACTAATGAATTCACTACTTCATAAATTAATTAACTAATTAATTAGTTAACCGCTTATTTATCTATTTATGTATTTATATTGAGTGACGGGCACTCAGCATGATTGTTCAAAGTAGGTCATAAGAATGAGACTTATTTGGTTATCCTCTCTAGGTGACAACGCGGACCCCTGTAAATTCCAGGCATGTAATGCCTTCTCGCAGTGTATGGTCAATCGCTGGTCCGGAGAAGCCGAATGTGTTTGCGATGCCGGATATCTGAGCGTGGACGGTTTGCCTTGCCAAAGCATTTGCGACGTGCAGGAAGACTTCTGCCTCAATGATGGCAAATGCGACATCATTGCCGGCAAGGGCGCCATCTGCAGGTCAGACTATTTTGATGCAAATGCAAAATCGAGATTGTATGAAACATCATTATTTTTCATCTGCATTTATATGCTGTTGAACGATAATGACATTTCATATTTCCCCACTTTCTTTCAAAGCAATTAAATGCACCATAGCCCACCTGTGTCCAAGTCAAGGCCGGGGGGCCAAATCCAGCCCCCCATGTCATTTTATGTGGCCCGCAGGAAGATATAATGTGTTTCAACCCTGATGATTCTTGCTGGAATCTAAACCGAAATGTCAAAATTGTCATGGTAATAAATAACGTTGACATTTCTCGAGACATCAAATGAGCTATGATAGTTTTGAAAGGCGCTTAGAAATTAAATGTATTATTATTATACAGTAAAGTCTCGTTATATCGATATCGGATATATCGATAGTCCCGGTTATATCGATACTATTTCTATGCACACACGGAGAAAATTACATGCAAACAGGGTCGGATATATCGATAGTCCCGGTTATATCGATATTTTTTTGGACTCCCTTGAATATCGATATAACGAGACTTTACTGTATAGCCCCAAAGCAAGGGGTCGTAATAATAAATCTAATTAAATATTTTTTCCAGTCTTAACTAGATGTGACCCATGCATGTTTAATTTTTCACACGAAGGCCATGTGGGCCACGCCGTCTACAGTTTTGTCCCTTTTTTTACTTCTGTTATACAACCGCAGATGCCGCGTAGGAGAGAACTGGTGGTACCGTGGCGAACACTGCGAAGAGTACGTGTCAGAGCCGCTAGTGGTCGGCATTGCCATCGCCTCGGTTGCGGGTTTCCTTGCAGTGGCGGCAGGAATCATCTTCTTCCTTGCCAGGACCTTGCGTGAGCAGTATGACACAGAGGATATGGAGGATCCGCTGAGGTCAGTCAGGCGGTCGCTCCATGCTTGTTTTTAAACCCAGTGACACCCAACCTCCCACCGCGCCGTGAGGACTCGATAAGAGCACCGCGGGAAATTAGCCACTTTCACCTCATTCTATATTCTCCAATAAAGAGAATATATAAATAGATGAATAGATAAATGAATAAATGAATTGTCAATTAATTAAAAATAATAATAAACAAATATATAAATAAACAAATAGATGGATACATAAATATATATTTATATAAACAAATACATAGCTAAATAGAAAACCAAATAAATAAATAAATAAATAAAATAAATAAATAAATAGGCCTTGGTAATAAACACATAAATACATGGATATAGAAATGGATGGATATTTTTTTTTGCTGACAGAAAATACATTTAAAGGACCGACGTCACTTTTTTGTTTTATAGCATCTAAAATACCCAAAACGCGCAGTATGATATTTTTATTCAAATGCTAAACACCAATAAAAATGACTTAAAGTGTCCAAAATCTGCAAAAAATCAAATAGTTCTGAAGAGGAAAGCATACATGTTTGCAATCGATTAAAGAATTTATTTCGTGCCATTTTGAGGCAACATTGGGGGGAACTGTCTGCCCCAAAAAAGAGGCACAAAATGGCGACTTCCTGTGGCCACCTCCGTTTCCACAGGCTGATAAATTACTTCAATGGAGCTTGGATGCCCTCTTCTGGTGGCTTTTGGGTGCAACACGAGGTTGTCAGACCAAACAAGTACAGCAAAATACATTGACGTGATGGAAGGACTGCTACAATTTGTCTTTTTTTCGGTCAGGGGCGTTCCTTTAACTCAAAAACAAGACTTCCTGAATATTCAGCGCAAGTCTGAAAAGACGTAAAATATAGCTATATGCGGTGGAATCTTATTAAAATACGCTCAGGAGAAGGCATTTGAAGCCATTTTACAAATTATGGACACAACTTGTCCGGAGACGGAGGTTGTCCTTTAAAAGCTCTTTCATATCATCTCTTGAAGTTCAATTAACCTGTGGAACCGCATTACACCAAAGCAGCTGTTTGGCAGATAGTGAATAATTTTACTTCTTCAAAAAATAAATACAATTACACTGTAAACTGTTTAACGTCGCTCCCTGTGGATGTTTACTGCCAAACTAAATGCACAAAGAGAATTACACCTGTCATGTCAAACAACACATTGCTATGGCTAAAGTCTCCCGAAGAAGACTGCAAAATGCCACAGATGGGGTAACAAATATTATTGGTGTCATGGCGTCGTACCCCTTTGGGCAATGGATTTTTTTCCACACAAATGCTGTAGCATCACATGTAGACAGATAATGTAACAATACACAGAGGCATACCTTTTTCATAGTCTGTGAAAATAATGAATATTTCTGCAGTTTAGTGAGCACTTTTAAGATGCACAATGTCCGTTGTATTGATACAACAAAAATCTTCCGTTTTTTTTCTCAATACGTTATGGGCATTGTCGAATGCAATTTATTGTTATAACATTGAAATGTTTTGGGAATCTCAATCAGTATTTGTAAGCATTGTTTTACACTTTAGTATAATTTATAAGACCACCTCAAGGGATTGGAGATACTTTGTACAAGTGACGAATATTCTGTGTTGCAGACGAGGTGACAGCGTGCCAACTCTGGAACGTGCCACAAAATTTAACCCCATGTTTGAGAGTGATCCTGTCACCACCCAGTATTACCGCCGCTACGACGACGACTGTCCCCAATACAGCAGCCCCACCGCCACGTCGAAGGAGCTCAGTAGCGACGAGGTCCGGCACATCTACCAGAATATGGCGCTCACCAAAGAAGTGCGAGACATTTGTGGTTTGATCTCCCTTTGTCTTGTGACATTTTGCAAATTTCTGTGCCACGTTTCATGTTGTCTTTGACAAGACAGTCGCTTTTCAAGTGCCTAATTCCGATTCAATGCTCGTATCTATTACTACATTTCATGTGACACCTATGCACTTATTTCTTATGTTAATGCAAATATTTGTCTTTTTCAAAAACATGCGCAGTACATTTACAACGTGAACAGAAGTAGAAAAATGGTGTTATGGCAATACAGTATGCCCAAGGGATGCATCCCTACTGTGGTAGAATATTTTTGTATTGTCGCGGAAGAAGCTAACTTTAGCCTGGGTTGTTAGTGGAAGTGAACAGAAAGTCTTCACCGCATGTGCACATACAGTAAAGTCTCGTTATATCGATATTCAAGGGAGTCCGAAAAAATATCGATATAACCGGGACTATCGATATATCCGACCCTGTTTGCATGTAATTTTCTCCGTGCGTGCATAGAAATAGTATCGATATAACCGGGACTATCGATATATCCGATATCGATATAACGAGACTTTACTGTACTTTATTTGTGTTTGTTTTCCAAGTTACAGCTTTATGCTGGATTTTAGTCCACATTTCGACAAATTCCAAAATGATCACATTTCAAAAGCCCCTCCCACTTCCCCCCATCATACTGCCATACACATACAGTGGTCCCTCACTTCTCGCGGTTAATGAGGACCGGGACCCTACTGCGACAGGTGAAAAACCACAAAGCAGGGTTGCCCCCATACACCGACACCCCCCCCCCCCCCCAAGTAATTTTTGTTTAAGTGCATGTGGGGTACCACCTTGTTTAAAATATGCAAATAGTATTTATACTTTATATATTTGAGACAAGGACTACAGAAGTACGCACAGTTACAGTGATACCTCGGTTTACAAACCCCTTGGCTTACGAACTTTTCAGTTTATGAATGTTAAATTTATGAAAATGTTACCTTGGCATACAAACTATTTTTTGGGATACACACAGAGCGCCACAATGACTGATGTGTCATTCGCGAACGAGCCCGTTCGCCTAACAAGAAAATGGCAGCCAACTTTTTTTTGTCCTCTATTCCCCGCCCCCAGTCTTCGGTTAAAGCCATGTGATTGGTCAAGCACGCAGCAGTGAGGGGGGGGTTTAAACATTAAAGAGACAGGCAGACGACAGAGTGTCAAAATGGATAGAAAACTATGACATTTGGACACGTTTCAACTTTGATAGTTCAAAGGCAGAGTGTAGACTGCAGGGTTAAAATATTCCATCATTCAGTCTCCACAAATAACCCGCACGAGCCATCTGTACACTTGATGCAAAAAGCTATCAACCCAGCTAAACAGAACACAATTGATGAGGAACTAGGTAAAATTATCGCAGAGAAAGCCGCTACAAGGGATCATTCCTCAAGATGGTGAAAGAAGAAGGTTACGTTCCTCAAGTGTTCAATGCTGATGAAACCGGCCACTCCATTCCATCAAGCCATCAACAACCATCACAAAGGTAAATAAAATGACTTTATTATACAGCACAGTTTATTTCTTTAATTATAATACCATATCACCTTTATTATACATAAAATAAGGTATATTTTGTGTAGTTTTAAGGCTTAGAAAATTAGAAAGTAGAAAATTATATTTTATGGGACCTGGGATCCGATTATTCTCATTTTAATGTTTTCCAATGGGAAATTAATTTTTGGGATACACACTTTTTGCCTTACACACTCTGTCTGGGAACCAATTAAGTTTGTAAGCCAAGGCATCACTATACTTAAATATTGAATTATAAAACATTCTACAGCAAGGGTGTCAGTCTTTTTTTTTTTTTTGCTGCGGGCCGAATTGGAGTTACGTTTTCCTCTCAGTGGCTGTTATGAATTTGGAGAAACCATTAGAATGTTGCATCCCTTCCACATATTGCCTATAGTACACACAACAAATTAATGATTAACTACCGTTAGTTTTCAATTTTGAAGTAAAATACAATGACTTATTGTGGTTTACATATTCAATTTGAAATTTTGGTTCACACTTTAGCAAGCATCATGGAATTTGACTCGTTTGATTTGCTTTCGCGTGCTGAATAAAATGATGTGGCGAGCCAGATTTGGCCCCCAGGCCTTGACTTTGACACGCGTGTTCTACAGAAATTAACATTCAAATTAACTGACTAAAAAATAAACAAAAAAAGTGACATCGTCAAGCAGCAATAAATGAAGAGCAATATAGCGGGGGAGCACTGCACTCTAATTTTTGTGTCACTTGAACCTTGCGCTTAAAAAAAACAAAAAAACAAAGCCATCGCATTGATAAATTTTATGGACCGCTATCAATGACCTTTCACCTCTGACAGGAGATCCAAGAACGTCTGAGGATCATCGAGCTGTGCGCCAGGGATCAACATTTTGCAGACTTTGTGCGACAGACACAAGTGTGAGTGCTTCCACTCTGACACCGTATGAATGTATTAATATGAATTCCGAAAACAAATTTGTTTCGATTGAGAGAAATCGGAAACTGTTAACCGGCTTGTTCATGGTTGTGACATTTTGCTCTTTTGTCAATTGTCAACTGATTCAATGTTATTTTTGTTTCATTTTCACGGTGCAGATACCTGGAACGTCGGGGCAGCTCCACAACATAACGTCTTGCAAGCTTAACAGGTACTAAGGTCATAATTTTAATACCATACGTGACTTTATGTATTTTTATTTCATTCCGTTAAACGGGTGTATGCTAAATTGATTTTTGTGTTCTCTAATAATAATGTTTTTAAACTTTTCAGGGTGGCAATCCTCCATGTACCAGCAAACTGATTCATTTACATTTTTGCATTCTACAATGTTCAAATCTCACAATGAAGTAGACCAGGGGTGTTCAAATACGGCGAGCGCGATCGACCGGGAGCCCGCCGACTGGCCTGAAATCGATCACGAGGGGTGTGTGTGTGTGTGTGTGTGTGGGGGGGGGGGGGGGGGGGGGCATTTGTGTGTTTGTGTGTCTGCGTGTTATTTATATTCAATATTTTTTTTTTTAAGTCAGCACTACACACTTAAAGGACAACCGACACCACTTTTTTTGTTTCCTAACTGACATCAGAAAAACGTTTTATAGCATCTAAAATACCCAAATCACGCAGGCCGATATTTTTAGTCAAATGAAAAACGCAAATAAAAATGACTTAAAGTCTCCCTAAAGCACTTCAAAATGATCTGAGAAAGTTTCAGTTTCAGAAGGTCCCGCCCCTTTGTTCATGACATCACACCAAGACGGCTTGCCTTGCTCGAGAATCAAAACAATGGCTTCAGATTCGGAGAGGATACTTTCTTGTTACTCATCCAGTTATGAATATGATTCCAATAGTTCTGAAGAGGAAAGCATACATGTTTGCAATCGATTAAAGAAGTCCTCTCGTATCAATTTGAGCCGTCAGGACAGAAATGTACCACCCAAAAAAAATGCAGAAGATGGCGACAAAGCTCCGTGGAAATGGGGTGATTTACCTCCTGGGAATTTATGTCAGCGAATATCAAATAGTTGTCTTGGTGCAACACACAACGATTCACCATCGCGTTATTTATGTCTTTTCCTTCTAATTTCACCATCAACACAGATCAACATGAAGTTTTCAGACCAAACAAAGTACCACAAAATGCATTGTGTGTCGCTTTCTCGGTCAGGGGCGTTCCCTCCATGACGTAACGTGTTGATCCGTGTTGATGGCGAAATTAGAATGAAAACACATAAATAACGCGATGGTGAATCGTTGTATGTTGCACCAAGACAAATATTTGATATTTGCTGACACAAATTCCCAGCAGACAAATCAGCCCATTTCCAATGAAGCTTGGGCGCCATCTTGTGCATTTTCTGGGTGCTACATTGCTGTCATTGACGGCTCGAATTGATATGGGAGGACTCCTTTAATCGATTGCAAACATTTATGCTTTCCTCTTCAAAACTATTTGAATCATATTCATAACTGGATGAGTAACAAGAAAGCATCTTCTCTGAATATGAAGCCATTGTTTTGATTCTCGAGTAAGGCAAGACGTCTTGGCGTGATGTCACGAACAAGGGGGCGGGACCTTCTGAAACTGAAACTTTCTCAGATCATTTTGAAGTGCTTTAGGGAGACTTTAAGTCATTTTTATTTGTGTTTTTCATTTGACTAAAAATATTGGCCTGCGTGATTTGGGTATTTTAGATGCTCTAAAACGTTTTTCTGATGTCAGGAAACAAAAAATGGTGTCAGTTGTCCTGTAATATCCGATTGGTTTCACATTCACAAAGAACAAAATATTGCCAAGATAAAATTAACCTTTAACCTTCGCGTGACCTCCATCATCAGAAGTTGTTAGTGATCAGCTCTCTGCTATTGCAGCCATCGATAAATGCTGTTGGGATAGATTATTTATTTGTTTACTCACTATTATGACTCAAAGTTGGGGGTTTGGTTCCTTCAAAAATAGATCTTTCGTGAAAAACAAAATGTCGGGCACCCCTTGCAGTCGACTGCCATTCAAATTAGGTTGGCTAGCATCTTTTTACGACAGACAGCTGCCTTTGTCTGCGACTGTGAAACTTTGGACTGGGAGCGGTCGTAGCTCCTGATTGGAGAGAGAGAGAGAGGTGAGGTTTTGGGTTTTATTTTTTATTTTGAGCATTGACCACGATCGTGTCTAATCTTTTTTGGGTTGTCATTATCTCCTTGTATCCATTTTTTTTTATTTCTTCCATTTTTTTCTTTCTGTATCGGCCTGATTGTCAAAAATCTTAAATAGCGAGCACTAAATTGCATGTTCACACACTTGAACAGATCGAGGTAAAAGTTTTTACCATGGAACCTGTTGCCTGGTTGATAAATTTTTGCAAACTCTTTGCAAACCAGGCCCCAAATATTGATTGATTGATTTATTTTACTGCTGTCATGTCCATGTTGCTTCCACCAATAGTTATTCCTCCGTCACGGCTCGCGCGGCACAAGAAATGTAGCGATTTTGTCCTCTTTCCAGAAACCTTTACCTCTTTGTTACTGGGTTGGTTCTTGGGGGCCGGCATGACACTTCCTCAGTGCCTTGGTCGCTCTGTGGGCTTGTGGATGCGATGCAACCAAATGCATTTTGCGTTTCGAACTGGATCGCTTCACTTGTTTCTCTCTTGGCTTGGTCCGGTCAGCCGCCTGCACAGGGCAACCATGCACCCTGCATGTTTACAGCAGTCATAGATTAAGAGTAGCCTGGCGATACAGTTGCTTTTTTTTTTTTTTTAACGACACCCTTACAGTTAACATGCTACATTACAGTTTTATATCTTTCTATATTTTCATGCTAATTTAGCAAAGAAGCAGAAGCTATTGATCCACATTTCTCAAGATTGGCAAAATGTGCATTTTTTTTGGTTTTGTTTTTGTCCGTTAGAATCCTACAGCTTGTTTCGTGTTTTCAAATTCTGTTTGAAAGGTCCACATCAAATCATTTTTCTAGCATAAATGTTCGGCAAAGCTTACTAAATGTTGTTCTGTATATGGACTTGACCAAAAAATATCTTTACGGTCAAATTTGAGCGACCTAAATGTCCAAACAAAGCATACTTGAAACAACATTGCACAGCTACATTATGTCTCCCCTTGGATTCTTTCCTTGTGGGTTTGTTTGTCTAGATGTCTGTGTTGGACAAGAAGCAAACAAGCTGCTTTGCCTAATATTGTGTTGAGTTTTGTATTGTGTTTTCTATCGGTCCAATCACAGACCAACATGACTAAGATGTGTTTGAGCCAGCAGCACCCTTTTCTAAAATAAAATGACAATATTTTTTACTGCGTTTCCCTATGTCTCTCCGACAGCGGTACTATGTCTCCTGTCTGTTTTTTAAATCACAGCAAAATATGGATTTTGACAATGTAGCATATTTGTCAACATTCAAAAAATCAAAAGACATAACTTTGTTTATTTCTGAATTTATAAAAACATATTTTTTTAAATGTCATGTAGATACAGTTTTTGATGTTTTCTGTATATTTCTCCCTCACTCGCTACCTAGCCAGCGAGCTAGCCATCTTGCTAGATAGCTATTCATCTAGCCAGTTAGCCAACTCGCTCGCTAGCGAGGTGAATGGATTCGCGAGCCAGCTAGTGAGCTTGCTAGTGAGCTGGTTAGATACGCTAGCTAGCTGGAAACACTATCTAGCGTTTCCATCCAGCTAGCTAGCACATCCAGCTAGTGAGCTCATTAGCGAGCTGGATGGATATGCTGGCTAGTTAGATGGATACATCCAGTTCGCTAGCGAGCTCACTAGCTAGCAAGCTCGCTACCTAGCGTATCTATCCACTCGTCCTTCTATGTCGAAGGCAACCGCCCATTAAACTCAGTTGTTTCCTGTCTGACAGGACCCAGACGCAGCAAGGTCATCTGTTGCTGTTACATAACTGAACAAACAGTGCTTCCTCATTTCCCTTTCAGTCTTGGCCTAATTGACGACAGCAAAAGTCTTCTGCGGCCATTTTATTCAGGATCACATGAAGAACATGTCTCCTTGAATGTTGGGGTGAAAAGTCACATCTGCTTCCACCACAATTGAAGGGAGGTTTGACTCTTGGAAGTTGTGACGAAATGATTGCTAATACAGAACATCGGAGTCAGAACACAAGGTGGAAGGGGAGTACAAAACGGAAATGCGGTGGAGAACTTGGAGTGCGGCGTCTTCTCAGAGAACTTCTCATTCTGAAGCTGCTACGGAAAATTGGCCCAGATCTTTGCTGCTTTGCTTTGCAGATCTGAGGCCATCCAATACCGAAGAAGGGTTTGCAAATATGGTGGCGGCACCACTGGCAACTTCTGCAAACCTGTTTCCAAATCGCGACACATGGAAGGAAAGTGTGTATCCTCTGAAAAACGACATGAACTGTGTTGATGTCAAAACGTGGGTCCCCCTTGTCCACCCATACGGTTCCTTCATCTGGAAAAGCTGACAAGAAAGTCAAGCCGGACATCGAAACCGAATCGGAAATGCGCTTGTGAGTCACAGAGGAAACTAAACTAAGTACAACAACCCATGTTTGTTCGTGTGATCGAGGAAGTTGTTTGTCTCTTTACAATTTTATTTGAATTTTCCACATGCGTTTGATTGACCACTTAAGTGTTTTCCCAGCAGCTCCTGAAGAATTTTCTCTGTTCTGGCTTCCCTCTTTTGGTCTCTGGCGACATGATCCCGAGGCCTCTGGACTGAGTTTTGGCAAAGCGTTCAAGGCATTTGGAAAAGAAAAAGACGACAATTGCCCAGGTAATTACATCAAGCGCGCTACATAAGAGCCTGCGGAGGCGACTGGCTGCCAGCCGACACCCTATGGAACAGTGAGTTTCAAAAAGTGTGGTAAGCGAAGAATCACCGCCCATGTATGGTTCTGTTGGAGACCATGGTCGTTTTTTTTTTCAACATTTGCACTTGAAAATGTATTTGCAACTCTAATAAGGGCTCACATTTCCATCTTTGCTCACACATCGAAAATCCCCTTCCGTGTTCCCAGCCTGCCATTTAAAGTTAAAGCTGTATACAGTGTTTCAAATAACGTCTGCCCCGGTGGCCCCGGGCATACAACTTTTACGTCGGGCATACGACTTTCAAAACATCTTGGCCCGGGTGGCCGACAAATTCTTCAAGAAAAAAAAACCCAAAAAGTTTTTTTTTTGTTTGTTTTATTCAATAAAGCAAAAGCTACAAGCAAACCCATACAAGTCACGTGGAGTCCTCTTACTAAGCGACTTTCAAAACTCTCTAGTACACTTTAGAGTCACGGTATAGTCCGAAGCACGAAACATGCTTCTGATTGGCTGCCGGTGCCGAGTATGCAAATTATTGATTTGCATACTCGGCACCGGCAGCCAATCAGGCCACTGGCAATTGTTTTCCCTCCCACGAGGGGGCAGCATTTGCCTTTTGTACAGCCGTCCCCACTTATAATATATTATTAAATTATATAAATATTATAAATAATATTATATAAATTTATAAGAAATTTATAAGCGCCTTTGTTGCACCTCATATTACTCCAGAACCATATGACTTAGGAATTAACTTTTTTTCTGATGAAAGAAAATAACATAATGTTTCTTACCCTGCATTGAATGTTTATGTAGTATGCAAATTATTAATTTTTAATTAATAAAAAAAAATATTAATTTGCATACTCAGCACTGGCAACCAATCAGAAGCCTGTTTCGTGCTTTGGACTACACAGTGACTGAAAAGTGTACTTGAGAGTTTTGAAAGCCGCTTTGAAAGAGTCCACGTGACTTTGAGCAGACAACGCAACGCAAACCCTGCATTGTGCACCATGATGACAAACGACAACTGGAGCAAAATCTTCAGCAAGGCATATTTACCATAAATTAAGCAAGGGAGCATTTGTGGTAGGTACTTCCTCAATTTAAAAAAAAATCTTTATACTTCGCAACGATGTTTGTTTGTTTTTTTGTTTTATTTTTTTGCGATTAGTCGTCTTAATGTGTTTCAAGTTGTGAAAAATGGGGCAGGAAACTTTATGGCCGGGCAGGCAACTTTTCAGAGTTGTCTGCCCGGGTGTCCGCTAACATTTTGTCATGAGTTTCAGACACTGCTGTATGTATTGTTTATTTTTTTCTTGTATGAAATCCAGAGACTGTTACATCCGCGCAGCACAAAAGAGAAATACCGCCGCTCGTTCCTTCCGACTTGAAATGAAATGAAATAAATAAATAAATAAATAAATACATAAATAAATAAACCTTGGGCTCATGCATTGTAAATAGCAAAGACACCTTATGTCCAGTCAATACAGTTGCATATATCAAATATTCTTCTTATACAATATTTTTATACTTTGCACCATGTACAGTTCTATTAATGAAACATTTTTTGTGCAGTTGTGCATTTCAGTCCCCTGACGTTTTTTTTCGTGTGCATAGAATACTTTGTTTTATCTTTTACCCCCACCCACCCCATCTCCCTTTCAATTGTGCTGCTGTAGATTGCAAATTTCCCCATTGTTGGGACTATTAAAGGCTTTCTGATTCTAATCCAATATTCATAAAATATCAGTCCAGTATCGACAACATCAATTCTCAGAGTTTTTAATCAATCATTCAGAATGACGCATCATGAAATTTGGAAACGTGAATCAACTTGCAAGAGTTTTTGTGCTCTTTCTCTTGTGGGAGTTGTCGTTCATAGCTGGAAAAGGATTTGGGAAATGCTTGAGAATCAGATGTACATTTTTTTGTGTGCTTTTTTTAATTTCTGAAAATACCTTCTTCTTTTCCTTTCGGCTTTTCCCTTCAGGGGTCGCCACAGCGAATCAGTGTCCTCCATCTAAGCCGGTTTTATGCATCCTCTACCTTCATTTCCTCTTTGACTACATCCATAAACCTCCTCTTTGGTCTTCCTCTCGGTCTCCTGCCTGGCAGTTCAAGACTCAGCATCCTTCTCCCGATATAGTCACTCTCTCTCCTCTGGACATGTCCAAACCATCTCAGTCTGGCCTCTCTGACTTACTTTCCAAAGCCTCTAATATGAGTTGTCCCTCTAATGTACTCATTCCTGATCCTATCCAACCTGGTCACTCCCAAAGAAAACCTCAACATCTCCAGCTCTACTATCTCCAGCTCTGCTTCCTGTCTTTTCTTCAGTGGCACTGTCTCCAGTCTAAACATCATGGCTGGTCTCACCACCGTTTTATACACTTTTCCTTTCATCCTAGCTGAAACCCTTCTATCACACATCACACCTGACATTTTTCTCCAGCCGCTCCAGCCTGCCTGGACACGCTTCTTCACCTCTTTTGCACACTCTGCATTGCTCTGGACAGTTGACCCCAAGTACTTAAAATCCTCCACCTTCTTTATCTCTTCTCCCTGTACCATCACTCTTGCACTGGGATCCCTCTCATTCACACACATATATTCCGTCTTGCTGCGACTGATCTTCATTCCTGTCCTTTCCATGGCATAGCGCCACACCTCTAGTTTCTCCGCCACCTGTTCCCTGTTCTCGCTACAGATCACAATGTCATCTGCAAACATCATGGTCCAAGGAGATTCTTGTCTAACATCGTCTGTCAGCCTGTCCATCACCATAGCGAATAAGAAGGGGCTTAGAGCTTACCCCTGGTGGAGTCCCACCTCCACCTTGAATTCCTCAGTCACACCGACAGCACACCTCACAACTGTCCTACAGTCATGATACATGTCTTGCACCGCTCTGACATACTTTTCTGTCACTCCAGACTTCCTCATGCAATACCACAGCTCTTCTCTGGGCACCCTGTCATACGCTTTCTCCAGATCTACAAAGACACAATGCAATTCCTTCTGACCTTCTCTGTACTTTTCTAAAGACACAATGCAATTCCTTCTGACCTTCTCTGTACTTTTCTATCAGTATTCTTAAAGCAAACACTGCATCTGTCATACTCTTTTATGGCATGAAGCCATACTGTATTTAGATATGTGGCTACTCCATATTTTTTTCTGAAAATATGTTTTACGACATTGCTCTCATAACGCGCTTTACTATCGATCTCGGTATCATTTTGTTTTGTAGCTTCTCCATATTTCTTTCTGAAAATACATGACGTTTTAAAATATAGATCGCATGAAACGCTATCAACCACTATCGATATCTGTATCATTTTATTAAGTTGATCCTCCTTTTTTTTTTTTTTAAATAGTGATCCCGTGAGGCGCTATCAACCACTCAACATCGGTATCATTTTGTTTTGTTGCTATCAAAAAAAATAACTTCAGCGAGGAAGCAAAAATCCAATTGTCTGGAAAACAAATCATCCAGTTCCTCAAAATATCCTCAGGTACAGTCAGTCAATATTTTTACCTCATTACTTGCCACCACTGAAAGTCTTTGGCAATAAAACTAAGCTGAAATCCTCCTGAAAGTTTTACTTCGCTAATGATGAACACGCTCCGAGGGACCAACCTTGAGCGAGTGAGTGGGTGGTTGGTTGGAATTTTTGTGTCTGGTGCTCAAATGCTGACCAGTCCTGTGGTACACAATAGGCAGCTTTGTTCCGCGGGTTATGTAAGCTGGAGTGTTTGCTAACGTGATGTCATGCACGTGCGGCAAAGCCATAACTTTGGCAAGAAGTCGGTTGCTAGCTTTTTAGCTTCCAGCATCGGCTGATGCTTACTTTGAAGTACAGTGATACTTTGGCTTACGAACTTAATTGGTTCCCAAACAGAGTGTGTAAGGCAAAAAGTGTGTATCTCAAAAATTAATTTCCCATAGAAAACCAATCAAATGAGAATAATCCGTTCCCAGGTCCCCATAAAACATGGTTTTCTACTTTCTAATTTTCTAAGCCTTAAAACTACACAAAATAGACCTTATTTTATGTAGAATATGTGTACCATGTTATTATAATTAAAGGAATAAACTGTACTGTATAATAAAGTCGTTTTATTTACCTTTGTAATGGTCGTTGATGGCTTGATGGAATGGAGTGGCTGGTTTCATCAGCAATAAACACTTGGTGAGGAACGTGACCTTCTTCTTTCACCATCTTGACGAATGATCCCTTGGAGGTCCTTTCTCTGTGATAATTTTATGTAGTTCCTCATCAATTGTGTTCTGTTTAGCTGGGTTGATAGCTTTTTGCATCAAGTATACAGATGGCTTGTGCGGGTTGTTTGTGGAGCCTGGTTGATGGGATATTTTAACCTTGCAATCGACACTCTGCAAAGTTGAAACTCTCTCACTGTCGTCTGCCTGTCTCTTTAATGTTTAACCCCCCCCCCCTCACTGCTGCGTTCTTGACCAATCACGTGGCTTTAACCGAAGACTGAGGGCGGGGAATAGAGGACATAAACAGTCGGCTGCCATTTTGTTGTTAGAAGAATGTCACACGTCACTCATTGAGGCAGCTCCGTGCACGAAAAGAGTTCGTATGCCAAGGTAAAGTTTGTATGCCAAGGCAAATTTTTCATAAATGTAACGTTTGTAAACCGAAAAGTTCGTAAGCCAAGGGGTTCGATGTATCACTGTATCTTTTTTCGGGGTGTGGTGGTGGGGCTTTGCGGTGTTTGCATGGGTTATCTCAGGGTACTCCCATTCGACTTGAGTGATCACAGTTTTTATTGCCATGACATAGTTGCTACCAACATCAAGCTAACGCTATCCCAAAATCCCATTCGTCGCTAATTTGTTCATTACATTGTATGCTACTGGCGCGGTGGATGATTGGTTCACCTCAGAGTGCAGAGGTTTGATTCCGGGGGCTCTGCATTTGTGTTTGTAGTTAGCATTGGTTTCCCCTTTGCCTGCATGGGTTTTCTCCGGGTACTCTGGTATCATTCCACATTCTAAAAAACATGCACGGCAGGTTGATTGAACACTCTACTGTAAACGTTCCGGAGTTTTGAGCGCGAATGGTCGTGTGTCTCTGTGTATCCCGCGATCAGCTTCGGGGTGGACTCAATGTTGAAATGAGCTGCAGCCCGTACATTGTGACCCTTGGGAAAAGCCAAATGCGACTGAATGTAAGGTGATATCATTACAAACCTTGATTGAAAAGAAGATTAGATCGCGGTTGGGCGAACGCTCGAAGTCAAAGATGTCAAACTCGTTTTGCTTTTTGCCGAGTGCGAGATTGTAGTTACGGTTTCCTGTCGGCGGCCGTTATGAACTTAGGGAAGCCATTGGAATGTTTTAATCCCCTCCATGTATTACATAATAGAGCACACAACAAATTAATGAATAGGTAGTTTTCAAATTTGAAGTCTGAAATAATGACTGTTATTGTGGTTTACATGGAACAATTTGAAATTTCGGACTTTAGCAAGCATCATTTAATATACAAGTTTGATTTGCTTTCGCGGGCCAAATAAAATGATTTGGCAGGCCAGATTTGGCCCCCGGGCCTTGACTTTGACACCCATGCTCAAAGTGGTAGTATTTTGCACAGGCAGGGGCAGAATATGGGAATGACATTGTGAGTTGGGCTGTAGAATGAATTAAAAATGTCCATTTGACCCCACAAACGCCGACTACGCATTGCTTGTTCGTTGACACCGAAAACACAAAATTGCCACCTGGCAAGGAGTTTTATTTATTATTCTTTTTCCGTCTCCGATTGCAATTCAGCACGTGTTTGAGAAGCTGACAAAGGCGGAAAGAAACCCGAGGGGAACAAAATGCAAGCAAACTGAAGAGACAAACAAGGCACACCTGGACGAGACACGAGTTTTTTGGGGGGGAGGTGATGAGAACAGGTGGAAACAAAAAAAATATCTGATGCGACGGGGGCGAGGTGGGGAAAAAGGGGGAACTCAACTTTTGTGAAAAAATGGATCTTGGGTTTGACATCCCATCAACTTTTTTGGGTATTGCGAAATGGCGAGAGGGTTTCATCAAACATACGGCCCGCGGGCCAGAACCGGCCCCCAAAGAGGTTTGATCAGGCCCGCAGGATTATTTAAAAGTGGAAAAAAATGCAAAAACGACATGGAATTCATATTTTTAACGAGGTGCAATTCAAGGATTGTCCAATAGAGGGCAGAGTGGTACTGTTTCGATCAACGTAGAAGAAAAACAGCGTTCTTTTTTTTCAACCGCGTTTTCAACACTCTCATTAGCCAAAATGTCATTATCCAAAAAGAGAAAAGTAGATGAGTGTAGAATTATAGTAGTATTTTTTTACAGAGATGGTTAGGAAACATTTGTGCTTGGTGTGTTTTGAAGGAAATAGATAAATTTATTTAGCCATAGTAAATATTGCTCAAGATAAACATTAAAATAGTACGTTTAAAATGTTTAATTCTGTTCAAAATTGTTAAAAGATTCAATGTAACTGTTAACGCTAATAGTAGCTTGTAATATTCTAACGTAACATTTCTAACCTAACATTTCAAGTTTCGGTATTGAAGGACTGATATTTGGTTATTTATACCATTTATGGTATAATTTTAAAGGACAACCGACATCACTTTTTTGCTTCCTATCTCACATCAGAAAAACGTTTTATAGCATCTAAAATACCCAAAACACGCTGTATGATATTTTTAGTCAAATGCAAAACACCAATAAAAATGACTTAAAGTGTCTAAAAAGTACTTCAATTTGAAACCGGAAGTGGCCAGTTTCAGAAGGTCCCGCCCCCTTGTTCGTGGTGTCACCCCAAGACGTCTTGCCTTGATGGAGAATCAAAACAATGGCTTCAGATTCGGAGAATATGCTTTCTTGTTACTCATCCAGTTATGAATATAATTCAAATAGTTCTGAAGAAGAAAGCATACATGTTTGCAATCGATTAAATAATTTATTACTTGTCATTTTGAGGCATCAGGGGTGGGAAATGTCACACCCAAAAAGGGCAGAAAATGGCGACCAACCTCCATGTGAGGAATTAATCAGCCCGTTTCCACAGGCTGATTAATTCCTGACATGGAGGTTTGTCGCCCTCTTCTGCCTCTTTTTGGTCCTACATGACGTTTTCAGACCAAAGTACAGCAAAATGATTTGACATGATGGAAGGACTGCTACAATGTGTCCTTTTTTCGGTCAGGGGCGTTCCTTTAGTGACGTAGGGTGAGGACTCATCACCAACTCAAAAACAAGACTTCCGGAATATTCAGCGCGAGTCTTAAAACGTAAAATATAGATATATGCGGTGGAATCTGTGTAAAATACGCTCAATAGAAGTCATTTGAAGCCATTTTACAAATTATAGACACAACTTGTCCGTAGATGTCGGTTGTCCTTTAATGGTCCGGCCCACTTGACATCTACCGAGGCCATATGTGGCCCACATATGGTTTTATGGTTGTACATTGAATGTAATGTCGATGAAAAGGTTTCTTCAGCCGTCTAAACTAAAGTCCTTGACTTTAGTTTGTTGACGAAGTTTCTTGGATAAGAAGCGAAACGTCCGACACCTTCAAAGAAGTACAGATGACGGCTGAAGAAACCTTCTCATCGATGGACCACTCCTGTACGACTGAGAGCTTACACAGACGTATTGAATGCAACGTGAATTTCCCGCGCACACCTCTACGTCCCGCAGCTGCAGCTGCAATGTTTATCAGCCCGTGTCTTGTGGACAGATGTTTGTCCAGTGTTTAAAGTCCTGTTTGCCCGTTGCACTCTTCTCATTTCTTAAGAACGTTTGTCAGGGCGATGGGCACTAATTTGAAATGTAATCCTCCCCCTCCATAATGACCCTCGACGACGCGTGTGAGACGGACGGACGGACGGCGTCAACTTCCGTTTGAAGGACATCAAGTAAATCGATTTGGGGGGTGGGGGGGTGGGAATGTTTGTTTGGCGTGTTTTGGGACTTTCCTCTTTCTCCTTGGGGCTGACGGGGGGAGAGGGTCACGGGTCGAGGGGGCGTGATTCAAAATGGAGAAGTTAATGTTTCAGGAGGGGCCACACCCCCCTTGCATGCTTCAGCTATAAATCCTGGTTGTCTTCACTCCTGAAGGCATCTGAGAGCTGAACAAACACCATCCTAAAGTGTTTGGTTTTGTTTTGGTTTGTCTCGCTCCCGGTCGAGCTTTCATCCAGTTTCTCAGCCTTCAACCAGGCGGCGAGGTAACGACGACATGGCCTGCACCGCTTCATTCCTACACCACCTATTGCTCTTAGGAGCAGCCGTTCTGGCTGGATGCATCCCGGCGCAGATGAGCCGAGGTAGGCAAAATGGTCTTTGATTTATCGGAATCGGGTAAAGGGAGCATTTTACATTTACTCGGCCAGTGCAAAAAAAACGATACGGTATTTTCTGCACTATAAGGTACACCTTGATTTTCTTGAAAAGTTGACCTTGCGCCTTATAAACCGATGCACCTTTTTTGTGAAGTAATATTAAGGTGCAAAATGTCTCAAAACTACTGTCTGCAGCCACCGACTCCACCCCCCACCCTCGTAGAAGAAGTAATGCATGCTGGGATATATAAAACGACGTTTCATTTTGGTAATCTCTTAAAATGACTTTGCCGGGTGAATTTTTTTTCTCAATTTTGCCACCATTTTTATGTTTTTGGCACAATGATAAAAATGGAAAAGTTAGTGTCGCAAATAAACTAATATAAATATTTTATTTTATATTTATAGTTTATATCAGAATATATATAAAATGGCATTTCATTTAGGTAATAAAAAAATAAAAAAATATATAATGAAATGAAATGAAATACAATGAAATGAAATCAAATGAAATCAAATAAAAAATAAAATAAAATAAAATAAAATGAAATAAAATAAAATAACTTCTCCAGGCGGAATTTTTTTCTCAATTTCGCCATCATTTTCCATTTTGGCACAATGATTAAAAATGGAAAAGTTGCCGTTTTTTGCTTGTTTTTTTGTGTAGTGTCTCAAAAAAAACATTACTTTCAGTCTGAAAAATTTAAGGGCAAAATATAGATAAAATGGAGTTTCATTTCGGTAATCTTTTAAAACTGTCGTCAGGTGTTTTTTTTTTCTCGATTTTTCCATAATTTTCCACTTTTGGCAAAATGATTAGAAATGGAAAATGTGGCCCCTTAATTTGCTTGTTTTTGTATCTACTGTCTTAAAAAAAAAAAACTAAATTAGTTCATGACAGAAAATTTCAAGGCCAAAATATCCCATGAAAATCTCTGAGGAATATGAAAGTTTTAAAGAAGGCAGATTAGTTATGTCTGAAAATTGTCTTTATTGTGGTAATATGATCAACTCTTCTAAAACCCCAGAAAAATTTTGAGCTCATAAAAATTGTGAAAATACCACACATTCTACTATTCTGAAATTTCTATTTCCGTGTTTTGACATCAAAAAAAGGAAGATGATAACAAAATCTGTTTTGTTGACATTTTCTTTTTTTTATTAATTCATTTTTTTGCAGTTTTTTTTTTCCATTGCATTGAAACCGAGGCCAGAATAACAGCTTCTCTGCATCATGTGCCACAGCTCATCTTTTATTTTCAGTTCTACCTTCGCAAATAAGGTGAACCCCTTTCCCACATTCACCCCCGTGTAACCCGAGAGCGCGATAAGACGCCCCACCTCAAAGCCCACCCAAAAAAAAATTGCCCTGACGTGTTTGATCCGCCAAACAGTGAAATCCCCTTCATCCTGTCACATCCCATTCCCACCTTTTAAGACGCAGCGTTTGTGGGAAATGAAGCCATGTGATGATTATAGTAAGGCCGTATAGACTTGGACGGGGTGCCAGGAGGGGCTTCATGATCAAACCTGTGACGGGTCCGCCTCACCGCACTCGGCGTGGAGTTACGTAATTCCATCAAAAGGCTGTCGAGACCGGCGCCAAGAACAACAATGACGCCTCTCGCCGGAGGTGGGGGGGGGGGGGGGGGGGGTTACGATCAGAGTGGTTCTTCAGCTCCTCAAGGTCATCTAACGTCAAAGTAAGAGATCGACATGTTATGCGTTCGCAACTCACTCACTTCATTTTTAAAATGCCACACGTCCATGTCACTGCATGACAATACAGTCAAACCTGGGTTGTCCAACGTCTCTGTTTTCGACCAAAAATGTCATTTCTTAATGCTTTGGTTTACAACCCGAAATGGGTTCTCGACCAAACTGAGGGCACCTGAATGCACCACTTGACTCCCTTCCGCTTCGTTATATGTCACTTCCTTGTGTCACGTTTCATTGTGCCCGACGCATTATCGATCGTGGAGCATTCCATTGGGAACAGGTGTGTTTGTATTGTTCAATCACGATAAAAATAAAAAAGCAAACATTGATTATATTGATTATTGGATTGGATTGGATTGGATATGCCTCTTTTAGTCTCACAGTGGAGAAATTTACATTTCACAGCAGCAAAGGGATAATGGGAAATGTTTCAGTTTTCGGACAAATCGGTTTTCAAACAGGTTTCTGGAATGGATTATGGTCGAAAACTCAGGTTTGACTGTATAGCCATTCAAAGGACAACCGACGCCTCCGGACGAGTTGTGTCCATAATTTGTAAAAATCACTTCAAATGACTTCTACTGAGCGTATTTTATAAAGATTCCACGGCATATAGCTATGTTTTACATTTTTAAAACTCGCACTGAATATTCAGGAAATCTTGTTTTCAAGTTGGTGACGAACGCCCCTGAGCGAGAAAAGCGACACACAATGCATTTTGGGTACTTTGTTTGGTCTAAAAACATCGTGTTGATCCGTGTTGATGGCGAAATTCGAAGGAAAACATAAATAACGCGATGGTGAATCGTTGTGTGTGGCACCAAGACTACTATTTGATAGTAGTTGACACAAATTCCCAGCAGACAAATCAGCCCATTTCCAACGTAGCTTGTGCGCCATCTTGTGCAGACGCCTCAAAATGATGCGGAAGGACTTCTTTCATCGATTGCAAACATGTATGCTTTCCTCTTCAGAACTATTTGAATCATATTCATAACTGGATGAGTAACAAGAAAGCATCTTCTCCGAATCAGAAGCCATTGTTTTGATTCTAGAGCAAGGCAAGACGTCCTGGCGTGATGTCACAACCAAGGGGGCGGGACCTCGGAGAAGATGCTTTCTTGTTATTCATCCAGTTAGTAATATGATTCAAATAGTTATGAAGAGGAAAGCATAAATGTTTGCAATCTATTAAAGAAGTACTTCCGTATCAATTGAGCCGTCAGGACTCCAATGTAGCATTTTCGATGTCATTTTGATGTAGTTTTGGGTCACTTTAAGTCATTTTTATTGATGTTTTGCATTTGACTAAAAATATCAGCCTGTGTGTTTTGGGTATTTTAGATGCTATAAAACGGTTTTCTGATGTCAGTTAGGAAACAAAAAAATGGTATCGGTTGTCCTTTAAGCAATGGATATCCCAACACAGTGTAGACAGTAAAATAATATATGTCTGCATGAATTCTTTATCCTCTCTCCAAAAAAAAATCAATATTACTGCAGCTTACTGCACTGTTGCGACCGTTCATCTTGTTTTTTTCCCATCTATGCATTTGTATTGTACTGCGGCATAATTGCCATTGTATGATCATAATGCACAAATAATTATATACACAAATGTAATACACAAATTATATACACAAAATATCATAAATATTATATAATCATAAATATAAATATTATATAAATTATTTTTATTTACATTTTGTCCAATGAGAGTCCAGATTTCTCATCACTCTTGTGAGCATATGGCAAACGAGTCGAGTTTCATTCCGCTGGTGTGAAAATGTTTTCCGGTGCAAACAGAGTCAACATTCGAATACACCAAACAGACTCGCAAGCAAAGCCAACATTGTGAAGTACCAATCAATCAATATGTCATGTTGACTTCATCTCTCCTGCTATCCCGCATTCTTGTTATGTCATGTCATCATCTGTGGAAATTATTTTGGCAACGAATCATATTTTCCTGACTTCAGTGTATAAGTCGTACTTTCAATACACGGCATACTCTTGAGCATGTATGAAAAGAGGCGACAATAGTGGCTGCGTTATACATCCACTAGACTAGAGGAAGCGGTCCACAACCTTTTTTTCCCCCCACGAACCGGTCTTGTGTCAGATATGTCGGATGATACCGTATAATAAAAAAGCAATATAAAGAAAAAAACTGAATAAATAAAAGGAAAAAAAATATATATGATATGACCTGGATGAAAACTGTGATATTTTCGAAATATAACAAACACAAATCATGACAAGAGGAACATCCGATCTGGCCGGTACTCATGGTGACATTTAAATGTGCCTTCAAAATAAAAGACTACAGTATAAAAGAATACAGTAAAGTCTCGTTATATCGATATCGGTTATATCCATAGTACTGCTTATTACAATACTATTTCTATGAACTCAAGGAGAAAATTTACATGCCGCAGGATCGGATATATCGATAGTCCGGTTATATCGATATTTTTTCCGACTCCGGAGAATATCGATACAACGAGACTTTACTGTAATTGAATTTATTTTTTTATTTTTATTTTTAAACTTATTTGGGATTCATTTTAACGCAAACCAACTGTGTGAACGAAAAGAGCGTCAAGAGTTATATAATGTAGACATGTAATAAAAAATATCTGATCATTTTTCAAAATAAAACGATTTTCACATTCCAAAATGTAAAAAAAAAACGGAAGTAGTGTTAAATTTCTTATTATTTCTGTAAGGCCCAGTTCCAAACGACCTGGGATCTACACTGGTCCACGGATCGGTGGTTGGGGACCCTTGCACTAGAGCGAGTGATGCTATAGGGAATACAATACAATGCACATTCATTTGACTCGCAACTGTAACAAAGCGCTTTACTATTAAATTAAAATACAGACACTCCCAACCTTACGAACGAGATACGTTCCTAGCGGTCATTCATTAGGTGAATTTGATTGTAAGTTGCTTCAGTGTTTTATATTGTATAGAATGTATGTTTAAAGGACAACCGACGCAATTTTTTTGTTTCCTAACTGACATCAGAAAAACGTTTTATAGCATCTAAAATACCCAAAACATACAGGCTGATATTTTTAGTCAAATGAAAAACACCAATAGAAAGGACTAAAAGTGTCCTAAAACTACTTCAAAATGACCTCAGAAAGTTTCAGTTTCAGAAGGTCCCGCCCCCTTGTTCGTGACGTCACGCCAGGATACTCCTTCACAAACTGCCTTGCTACAGAATCAAAACAATGGCTTCAGATTTGGAGAAGATGCTTTCTTGTTACTCATCCAGTTATGAATATGATTCAAATAGTTATGAAGGGGCAAGCATAAATGTTTGCAATTGATTAAAGAAGTACTTCAGTATCAATTGAGCTGTAAGGACTCCAATGTAGCGTCGCCAAAAAATGCACAAAATGGCGCCCAAGCTCCGTTGGAAATGAGCTGATTTGCCTGCTGGGAATTTGTGTCCGCTAGTATCAAATAGTAGTCGACACGACGATTCACCATCACATTATTTATGTGTTTTCTTTCTAATTTCGCCATGAACATCGATCAACACGACGTTTTCAGACCAAACAAAGTACCCAAAATGCATTGTGTGTCGCTTTCTTGGTCAGGGGCGTTCCAGACGTGACGTCACGTCAGGTATTGTCATCAACTCGAAAACAAGACTTCCTGAATATCCAGCGCGAGTCTTAAAAATGTAAAATATAGCAATATGCGGTGGAATCTTATTAAAATATGCTCAGTAGAAGTCATTTGAAGTGTTTTTACAAATTATGGACACAACTTGTCTTTTGACTTCAAGACGGCGCCGCGAGGCCGCGCAGCTTATGTTTTGCTTTTCTACTTTCATTTCTTCATAACTTTGAAATGCATTAGATTATAAGGCGCATTGTTGGCGGAGAAAAGGGAATGCTTTTAGGTGTACCTTATAGCGCGGAAAATACGGTCATGAAAATTATTAGCGTTTGTTTTCCAATGTAGAGCATAAAAGTAAAAAACAAAACTACATTGTCAATGAATAAAGCCTTCAAAATCTGCTGGGGGAAAAAAAATTCACGCGGATCGGCTTAGATGCTTGAATGCATCTAATTGTAACGTTTTCGCACTTCTCGTTGCAGTCCGTCACCACAACGTGAGAGTCAAAATCAACGCCACGGGCGACACAATCACCATGAAATTCGTGCGACCCAGTCCCGACTTCAAGCTGGAAGGTTACATCCTGGGTTACGGCAGCAGCGTCTTCTCCAAGCAGTTCATCCCCTTGCCTGAAAACGGGATACCCTACCAGGCTGAGATGGGTGAATATTGACATGTCTTTTTTTATTATTATATATAGGTGGGGTGGGGAAAATAAATTCATTTTGTCATCACTGCCAGTCCCCAACGTACCAGTTTAATATTGAACAATATTTCATCACTTTGCTGCTGTGAAATGTAAATTTCTCCACTGTGAGACTAATAAAGGCAAATCCAATCCAATCCATTTTCAGGGAGAAATGAATACAACTAAATCAAGTGTTATGAAGACTATGACACACACATATATACTGCATAACGTCCTATCTTGCCTTCAAACTAAGATACACTGCAAATACAAAGCACATGAAAAATATGATTGACAATAATAATAATAATAATAATAATAATAATAATAATAAATAACAATAAAAATAATAACAATAATAATAATAATAATAATAATAATAATTATACATTTTATTTATAAGCGTGTGAGCAGTGTATCGTTTTTTTACTTACATTTTTTTAAACAGTTTTTTGTAACAGTTGAACAGAAGTAATTGTTCGTTTGTTGATTGTTGCCATTTTAGATTTTTTTTTAATTATAAAATCACCATTTTAGAAAATTGGGGGTCTCATTCAGTCAATTGCTATTTTTTATAATTTGCTGTTCGTTGATCTAGCCTCTAGATGGCAGCACTTAGCACACACAGCGCTGTCGCCCAATGGATTAATTCTATGTGCAGGCGTCTGTGTAAGCTCTCAGTCGTACAGGAGTGGTCCATCGATGAAAAGGTTTCTTCAGCCGTCATCTGTACTTCTTTGAATGTGTCGGACGTTTTGCTTCTTATCCAAGAAACTTCGTCAGCAAACTAAAGTCTTACTGGTAGTTTTGGCCCTATATATATACAGTAAAGTCTCGTTATATCGATATCGGTTATATCGATAGTACTGCTTATTACGATACTATTTCTATGAACGCAAGGAGAAAATTTACATGCCGCAGGATCAGATATATCGATAGTCCGGTTATATCGATATTTTTTCCGACTCCCGAGAATATCGATATAACGAGACTTTACTGTACATCCAATATATATATATATATATATAACCACCCTTTACAACACAAACTAGGAGTTATCAGAACCCTCCAGCATAGGGCTAAACTAATACCTACAACCGTCGAAGGTAGAGAAAAGAAGTCTAAACATCAGGAGAGACTCACTGACCGTGGCTACCCTCAGTGGTCATTTAACAAATGTCAGAAAGAAAGAACCCACAATTCCAAAGATACAAATAGGAGAGGAGTAGCAGTACCTTACATTGCAGGAGTTTCTGAGAAACTACAGAGTCCTTTGGCAACACAAAATTCCTACTTATTTCAAACCGATAAACAATTTAAGGCAAAAATTAGTACATCCAAAAGATAGGCTGCCAAATGAAAAACAAAGTAATGTAGTTTATTCAATACATTGTAAGAATGAAAATTATAAAGAGGAGTATACAGTGAGACCTCAACTTACGAACTTAATTGGTTCCCAGACAGAGTGTGTAAGGCGAAAAGTGTGTATCTCAAAAAAAAAAAAAAATTCCCATAGGAAACCATTAAAATGGGAATAATCCGTTCCCGGGTTTCCATAAAATATACTTTTCAACTGAATAAGCCTTAAAACTACACACAACATACCTTATTCTATGTATAATCAATGTGCTATTGTATTGTAATGAAAGAAATACACTGCATTGTATCATAAAGTCACTTTATTTACATTTGTGATGGTCATTTATGGCTTGATGGAATGGCGATGGAGGTCGAAGGTCAAAGGGAATTGCTGTTTGGAAAGAGAGGCGCATTACATGAGTACTGTAATTAAAGAAATAAACTGTGCTGTAAAATAAAGTTTTATTTACCTTTTTGATGGCTTATGGAAGGAGAGTTATAAGGACTGTTGGTAACTTAACCTCTGATGCTGTTCGGTCGTGTGCTTCCGCCGAAGATCACTCCGCCAGCCGTGGTGGGTGTGTGTTATGAAAATAGTGCTTATTATAAGGTTTCATTTTCATAAATTTGACGTTTGTAAGACGAAACGTTTGTAAGATAAGGTGTTTGTAAGTTGAGGTCTCACTGTATTGGAGACTAAACAAATTCTCAAAAAAAGACTTTATCAACATCGCAGGGGTAATACTAGTGGGCCTCAATCGGCAGTCCATATGCTCCTAAAAGCTAGCAACCACTTATTTGACGACAATGAGGTTAAAATCTTAGCGAAAGAACATAGATGGTTTGAAAGGGGAGTAAAAGAAGCGATTTTCAGAAAACAGCTGAATCCTTCTTTAAACTGATATGGTGGGGTGAGGTTCAATTTGGATCGTTCGTACAACAGCCTACTTGGGCAAAATAGGATTAGGAATACTCATGAGGCGATACCAGTGGAAGTGGGGCATTCAGGCCAGTCTTTAGTCAGGACAATAGGAACAATCAGTGGAGTGGCAGGGAGTAGTCCTCTGCAACCAACCTGAGAGAATCAGAATCAGAATACCTTTATTCGTCCCACAACGGGGAAATTTGCAGTCCACAGCAGCAATTGAAAAGGGATGGGGTTGTGGTGGGGGTGAAAGGATAGAAAACAAGATATTCTAAGCATAACAAAATAGTGTCAACTGTATACTGTGCAGATGTAAATGTGCAAAACCGTTCCATAAGAAAAACTGTACATAGTGCAGAATCAAGAAATGCATTTTGATATATTGCAACAACCCATATTTACAAGAGAGCAGGGACCTATCATAGCAGAGTCCGGCACCGCCATGTCTGGACAGTCGGGATATATATATATATATATACATAGGGCCTAAACTACCAGTAAGACTTTAGTTTGCTGACGAAGTTTCTTGGATAAGAAGCGAAACGTCCGACACCTTCAAAGAAGTACAGATGACGGCTGAAGAAACCTTTTCATCTATGTGCAGGCCTTATTGATTTAATGACAGGAGGCTGCGGGCCGGATAAAAATTGACTACGGGCCACATGTAGCCCCCTAGCCGGACTTTGGACATCTAAATCTAAATAAAACATTGACATATTTTCCACACAGTACACACGTTAGCACACTCCTTCTCTGAACCTGACGTGAAACTACACGGGAGGTTATGTGAGAACAGCAAACAGATGTTTGCCTCTGCATTTTTTTGCCAATAATTTTTATTTATTTATGTATTTTATGTCTTTTGGACTCAAAGCTTGCAGTTATGACTTTAGCTGTTGGGTTTTATCGGCCATTTGAGCTGCAACAGGAAACCTGCTCTTGCTCTGTCCAGAATGCTGTCGCTCGCCTTTTGGCTGGTCCTTGTAAGAGAAGAGCACACAACTCCTACTCTGGCATCCTTTCGATGGCAGCTGATACATTTGGGAGTTCTTTTGGAGATCCTCGGAATTGTTTTCAAATCTTGAAATGGCCCATTGATTTCAGGTCTGCGGTCAGATGCGATTGAGGGTACCGAGGACGAAGCCTTAAGGGGGTGGATTATTTTCCGTTGCCGGTTTGCCTTTTTGGAATGAACGATGGCTGCCCATCTTTAAAACTCATCTTAAAAATTCGTTTTGATCTTTTGGATTTTGACTCTGCGTGACTCAGACTTGATTTTTTTTAAACATTTTTTGAGTTTGGCGTTTTTTGAGCTTTCTACTGTCTGTGTTATTCATTTGTTGTTTGACGTTGTATGAATTTATTTTTATTTACTTTGAATGCAGCGGTGGGTGTTTTGAGGTGGTCGAGAAATATTTCTCAATTGAGGAGTGTTAGTGAAGCCCTTTCGCGGTCGGTTTTTGAAAACTCGTGTTCGGCTATTTTTCAACTTTAGACTCTGCATTGTTCAATTGTTTTACCGTAGCAACTGTGTTTTTATTGTTTTTCATTGACTCTTTATCTTCTTCTTCTTCTTCTTTTCCATTCGGCTTTTCCCTCACAGCAAATCAGTGTCTCTTTATACCTGCTTTAATAAAGCGGTTTTGAAAAAGTCAGGCCAAAAACTCTGAACGTGTTCACTAGAGTTCCCCTGTCACAGATCAATCATTTGTCTATTTAGACGCGGAACCCAAGTACCTGGTGGCCGTGCAGCCGGTCCTTCCCAAGCATGTGAGCAAACACTGCACGGGTATGTGACTGCTTTGTTTTTCTTCCTGCCTGGGGCAAGCACGCACGTTCTTAACTGCGCCTTGACTTGGTGCACAGGAAAAGTAAACTTGGACAAGCCGCTCAATCTGGTGATTGGCAGCGTCAGCCCCACCGCCGTGCTGCTGTCCTGGGGGAACCATCTGAAAAATTCCTTTGACAGGGACATCCTGGATGATTGCCTGCAGGACGGGTGAGAATCTGGGCTTTATCACGGACCAGGATGTCATGAAATTATTGCTTATGATTAATTAATTTATTTGCCGTGAACTATGTTGATGTTGAGGAGCTTCATATGGAGTTTTGCCACCCTTGTGGCATCCATCGGCCATTTGAAATCTTTTTTGAGGTAGACTCACAGACATTACTTTTCACAGCTGGGTTAGGCCCTCGGTGCCACATGAGGCAAAAAACTACATGAAGCTCCTCAACTCACAAATGCTGTGCATTATTTCAATCTCCGTTGTGGTGTGATGCAAAAACATCAGGCATACACTATCAGACCGTGGTTTTTGACCAGTAGGGCATTGCGGAGCTTACACTCTCAAATATCCAAACTGTCCTTAGTTCCAGCATGTAGAAACATCTAAGGTGCAAAGAATAGAGCCCTGAGGACCTTTTGTTCCTTTTTCCCACTAGTTTCTACACTGTGCGCTACCGGGAGAAAAATAGGAAGTGGATCTATCAGACATGCCCGACAAGTGACACAGTCATTGACAACCTGACTCCTGAGACACCGTACGAATTTGGCGTCCGCTCCAACAAGGACGACCGCAGCGGCGCCTGGAGTAAAGCCACCATCCAAAGTACCAACATGGCTGGTAAGAAGGGAACATTGTCAACCGTTTGTCATGTCAAAATATATACTCCAAAGTCGGCCATTTTTTTTCTTCTCCAAAATCACAACAAACCCCCCACCCCATCCCCTTTCAATTGCTGCTGTGGACTGCAAATTACCCCATTGTGGGACGAATAAAGGTTTTTTGATTGTGATTCTGAAAGGAATGAACCGTTTAGGGCTAAAATACGACATTGTGTTTGCATGTCTTTGTGCGTGTTGATGTTTATGATTTTGTGTTTCAGCTAAAATGATACCAAAGCCACCAAAACGCCGTCTACCTCTGATGAAGCCACTGGTGGGTCAATTGACAAATGTTCTTTTTTTGGGGTGGGGTGGGGCGGTGATGTGTGTATTATTGGAATCTTACATTGAATTCTGCTGAGGGATCAATCCTTGCCGAGAACAGCAAAATATTAGAACCTTTTTCCCACTAAACACGAAACCTGATTTCAGATAAACATCAGTCTGTTGACGGATGCCACGAGGGTGGCAAAACACCTTATGAAGTCACCACTTCGCAACCAGTGGAAAACTCTCCTGTCAGGCTTTTTCTTTTATGTTATGCAATTTCGTGTTACATCAATCCTTTTTTTTTAATGCGGTGAACCCATTGCCTTACAACCAAGAGCAAAAAATGATTGATAACCACTACCAAAAGGTTTAGAATTACCTATAGAGGCCACAAGATGAAGCACTTGTTTTTCTCGATTATTCAATTAAACGGGATAATGGCCTGGCTAAACACAACTCCTTCCCGCTGTTGTTCAGACAAAGATGGACCAAAATTCTGCACTAAATTAATCTTTTTACATCTTCAACTTAGTATGATTAGTTTGGCAAATAGCGGATTGCGTTGATATTTTTTGTTTTAAAAACGTTTTATAGCATCTAAAATACCCAAAAATGGCAGGCTGATATTTTTAGTCAAATGAAAAACACCAATAAAAATGACTTAAAGTGTCCAAAAACTACTTCAAAATGAATAAGGAAATTGCCAGTTTCATAAGGTCCTGCCCCCTTGTTCGTGACATCACACCAAGACGTCTTGCCTTGCTCGAGAATCAAAACAATGGCTTCAGATTCAGAGAAGATGCTTTCTTGTTACTCATCCAGTTATGAATATGATTCAAATAGTTCTGAAGAGGAAAGCATAAATGTTTGCAATCGATTAAAGAAGTCATTCCGTGTCATTTTGAGGCATCTGGACTGAAATGCACAAGATGGCGCCCAAGCTCTGTTGAAAATGGGCTGATTTGTCTGCTGGGAATTTGTGTCAGCTAGTATCAAATAGTAGTCTTGATGCAACACACAACGATTCACCATCGCGTTATTTATGTGTTTTCCCTTCTAATTTCACCATCAACACGAAATTTTTCAGACCAAACAAAGTAATGTACTGTACTGTAAAATGCATTGTGTGTCGCTTTCTTGGTCAGGGGCGTTCCAGACGTGACGTCACGGTAGGTATCGTCACAAACTCAAAAACAAGACTTCATGAATATTCAGTGCGTGTCTTAAAACGTAAAATATAGCTATATATGGTGGAATCTTTGTAAAATCCGCTCAGTAGAAGTCATTTGAAGTGATTTTACAAATTATGGACACAACTTGTCTGGAGGCGTCGGTTGTCCTTTAAGATCAATTAATTAGGATCTTTGTTCGATGAAAGGTCCTAGACAGTTTTGGTGAAAATGTTTGGTCTTTTTGGTCATGTGAACAATGAGGCCCGTTTGTGTTTCAGAATCCACTCAGGCCTCGAGCTTTCTTCCCGCCACGTCCAGGTAGCGCCTCCTTTGGATTTCTTGACATTTAGCCTCTGACATAATTGTATACGTAAGAAGTTAACAACATGCTAGTCCACCGCCATGCCATTTGGGAATGGCAGTGAATGAGTTAATTAAAACAGAGGGAGAGAAAAAATCTGAGGCCCTATTTAAAAGCTTTTGCCTAGCCAGACTGTACTCACATGATGTAAAAAAATCAATTAAATGTAAAAAAAATCAAATTAAAATGTAATTACAAAATAAAAATAAAATTAATTAAAAAAATTACAACCTGGAATTGATGTAATGCTCCACTCTTTTGCAGCATTTCACAACCGAACAAAGTCTCGACTTCCTTCGCTGCTTCACCGCGCGAGTCTACCAGGCAAGCACTCTTCCTTTGGTGGTGACTTTCCGTCAAGAGGGGGGTGTGAGGGAGGGTCCTGATCTAAAGTTTAATTTGTTTATTTTTTTGCTTTTGGGAATAAATGCATTTGAGCAATTGAGTATTTAGTTAAATATTTTTTTCCCTCCCATCAGTGAATGGTCACCGGGATTTCCCCGGCATCAAGCCCGTTTTATGGACACGCCCTCGTTCAGGTTAGTGATTATTCTGCGGGGGGCGCAAAGCGGGGTGGGGGGCATAATCACCGGATGAGTTGAGGCAATGAGTACCTTTTGTTTTCAAACATCTGACATTTTAAGATCTGCTTCCAAACCGCAAATGAATTAGAAGCCAAAATGCAGATGTTACCTGCTCGCTTTGAGGTCGCCATTGATGTTTACACAAAGCCGATCGGAAGGAATGCGACAGCTCAGCTCATCGTCTTTCAGCTTTCGGCTCTATGCCGTGACTTGTTTGCTCGCTTTCTTTTTTGGAAAAGAATCAACAGAGTTTTTCCACACCATTCATGCCGTTACATTTTTACATGTCAGAACATAACGAAAAAGGGGATGATGTTCCTTGTTTTCGATGAGTGATCACGTACCAATGTGGCGTTTGGTGTTTCAGGCGCTCTGGGCAAGAAAACAAATCTGCTTGGAAAACCAAACCAATCAGGTGAGGCGAACGGTGAGTCGATTGAGTCGATCTTCTGCTTGTAGGCCGTTTTTCGGACAAATGTTCTTCTGCAGAGAAGACCATCGAGCGGAAACACGGCGAGAAACCGGCATTCCCTCAGCTCAAAGTTCCGGTGGTCGCCGCCAAGCAAACTACCGCTAAGCTAACTACCGCTAAGCCAACTATCGCCAAGCAAACTACCGCCAAGCCAACTCCCGCCCAGCCAACTACTGAGCGGCGACGAAAATACGCGACCACCGTGTCGCCTACTCCTCAAGGTACAACATCCCTCGCGGCAGATGGCGTGCGAGGTGCAGTCTGGCCCACCTCGATTCTGAGCAAGGACGTGATCTTTCCTCGCACAGCCCCTCAACAAGAATCGTGGGAAAACTCGGACTTGTTCCAGTCGCAGCCCAACTCGGTCATTGACGCCCTGGGCAAAGAACGTTACGTGGGTAAGTGTCTGATGTTGTCGGGAGTCGTTGCAAATCTGTACTGTGTCTCATACGTTGCCTACACAGCACCTCACGTCATCTACCAAACGGGCAAGAGAGCGGATGAGCCCTGTTCCATTACATCATCCTTGAACTTCTTCCCTGAGGATCAACGCGACGACGTCAACGCGACAGCTGCCCCCAAGTCACCGCCGTCAAACCTCACCGTGGTGACGGTGGAGGGATGTTCGTCCTTCATCATTCTGGACTGGGAGAAGACCAATAATGACACCACAGGTACATAGAGAGTCTTGGAATAGCATCTCGCTTGGTCCGTGGTGGAAATCCAGTCAATGGTTTACATCATATGCGCCTCTACAAGTCTAAAATACCGCCTTTTGAATAATATTGCCTTGGTGCGGCTCTGGAGAGAACGCCCTCCACTCTTTTCAGACACTGAAAAAAAACACTTGTTTGGGTTCATTTCAAGGTCCCTGCTGAGGGTTCGGGTAATGACCAACTATTAATGACACACTGGACTGGTCCTTCCCTTGAGTCCTAAGCAACTGTGATGTCGTTTTTGGTTGACAGCAAGTGTCAAAATGGCCGTTCCCGAGATATATACAAGCTGGGTGGATTCGGCTTCTGAATTTACATTCCACAAATGCAATAACTGTCGCAATCCTGTCCCCTTTTGGGTTTTATTTTCCAGTGTCTTGTGGGAGTGTAGGGTGTTCCCTCCAGAGCTGCCCCTGTCGCTAAGTTATCTCATTAACCAGCCACGCCAACAGCTGGCTGTCCAATTATTCACCTTGCTCACGGGTCTCTAGACCACAGGAGTCAAAGTCAAGGCCCGCAGGCCAAAACTGGCTTGCCCCGCACCCTTGCTCTCAATGCTCATATCTTATTCATTCCGCTCTCATTCTTGCCATAGTTTGACACCAATTTTTAACCTTTTTTTCTTTGATTCACTTTTGTATTGTTCTTGTTGTTGGATTTCCTTGTCTTTGCAATTTTACATTATTTTGTCCTGCCGATTTTGGTCTCCCGCGTTTGCTCCTGGTTCTTTGTTATCAGCGTCGCACCTTTACTCATTTAACATTGGACCCTTTTTGACAAATAATGTCCAAAATAGCTAACAGTTAGCATTTCCTCTCCTTTCCTCAGAGTATGAAGTCATCTCAACCACAAAAGGACCCGACGGGGAGAAAGTTTCCATTTTGACCACCAACCAGACACATACAGCAGTGGAGAACCTGAAACCTGAAAGCAGGTAAAACACGGGTTCCATCAGAATCTTCCAAAGCCATTTTCAGTCGGAATTAAATGTGTGTCCTTTTCGGTCACAGTTATGAGTTCAAGGTGAAGCCAAAAAACGACTTTGGTGCGGGACCATCCAGTGAGCCGGTTTCCTTCAACACCGAGTCAGGTACGATAAATCGAGTCTTGCATCTGCACCCTTTCTTGTTTTGAACCAACGTTGCGGTGATTCATACTTCCTCCTGATTATTTCCCAGCGGACCCCCGGGTGAGCGAAAACGTCTCAGGTGAGGCCAGACGTTGTGTCTTGAATGATACCGAGGCTGGCGTGGGACATATCTAACAAAGTTGGGTGGTCTTGACAGGTAAAGATGCCATCTGGACGCAGTTCCCCTTCAAGGCAGACTCATACTCCGACTGTCATGGTAAACAATACGTCAAGAGAACCAGATACCGCAAATTTGTGGGGGTCCAGCTCTGCAACTCGCTTCGATACAAGATCTACCTGAGTGACTCGCTAACCGGTAAGTGACTTTCTCTGCTGCGGGAAGTACGCCAGGCTTCCACCAAGATGCATCCTGCTCCACATCCATCCCAGGTAAATTTTACAACATCGGAGACCAGAGCGGCTTTGGTGAGGATCACTGCCAGTTTGTTGATTCGTTTCTGGACGGAAAAACCGGCCGACAAGTGCGTGCGGCCCAGCTGCCATCCAGATCTGGTAACAAATCATTCGACACCACATCGGCAGATAACAATTCAAGGCCGGGAGCAACTGATGAATCGGATTTCCCATTTTTAGGCTTTCATCGAGCGGTGCGACAAGAGCCGGTTCAGTTTGGCCCAATCGGTGGTCATTCACACATCAGCTACGTGTCTTGGTACGAGTGTGGAACTCCCATCCCGGGAAAATGGTAAACCTGTTGATTTTGCGCCGGGTGGGCATTCTTTTAATTTTGCTAAGAGTGGAACTCGATCCAAAATAACAAACTCGGTGGAACGTTACCTCATCAGTGTGGAAAATGAGACTTCTACATTTGCAGTTTGCACATCAGAAATGTCCTTCTGTGGGTACGCAAAGAATTTTCTGTCCTGAAAATGTTCTTGACTTAAAGGAGCACTTAAACTCATTCACTACCAGACAATCTGCAAAAATGTGTCCATTCCAGTGCCAGGGTTTTTGTCATTTTCAGTCAAATTGCAGGAACCTCAGAATATTGAGTTTTAGGACTACATAAACATTCAATACAGTGTTAGAAACCTTAGACTCTCTTTTATCAGAAAAATGAGTTAATTAAAGTTATAGGGGTCTGGAGTTATCTGAGCTTGAAATGGAGCAGCTGTACAAAAGGCAAATGTTGCCAACTCGTACAAGGGAAAAAACATTGCCAGAGGTCTGACCAGCACTTTATCGACAACCCCCGCTAGAAAAACCAAAACCCCAACAAATTCGTGAATGGCGCTCCACGTCACACTTTTCAATTCCCGAATCAATTCAGCAATGGCAGCGAATGAGTTAAAAAAAAGACAAAACTGCTCTTTTATTCTTTTGCCATTTCAGTTCTGCCAGTAAACAACAAACTAAACTAAACAAACTAAACCTCTTAACCAATGAGATGCCGGGAAGATGCTCGTTAATAGCCAATAGCAGAGCGGCTCTAAGTATGACGCGTTCATGAAACTTGGATCTTTGAGCACCTCTGCCCGAACTGTATTTTTGTAACAAGACGAAATATTTTCCTGTTGAGGCGTTTTGTAACTTCAACATTTTGAATGAAGAGACGTTTGTAAGTAGAGGGACCGCTGTGCATGTATATATCTTTGTGTGAAATCAACTAAATTGGGCCGCGGGGAACGGCTATTTATCTCGACATTACGATACTGTGTTATTCAGATTGGTTAACTCGTTTTTCGTGCGTACAACAACACTGTGTTAAGTTGAACCACGGGGTGCTTATCTTTTTGTATACAGGTATTTTCATCAAAGCAAATGTTGTTTTATATTTTGTATTCACTTTTGAGATGATCCAAATGTACGTCCATTATGCCTTTAGCTTAGCGCCAGAAGCTGTTAATGTTATTTTGTTGGTGCGAACACACAGGGGACTTTCTCACCCCTTTTTCTCTCTTGTAGTAATATGGTTGTTGTTTTTTTAAATTTTGAACAAATAAAGATTTCAATTATTTTTCAAAACGTTTCTAGAGTCTTTTTTTCCCCAAACAATGCTTGTCACGTTCTGGTTGGCAACCAACAGATAGCGCTGACGGCCCCGCCCTCAGTTGCACAGGTGTTGGTCGTCCTTATCAGTAGCAGTTAAAAGGACTCCTGGCACGACCATTCGGCGTTGGGTCATTGTACTGTGTATGTGTTTGCTACACCCTGTCCGGTTTGTTTCATCATGGCCGATTTTTACTCGTGGTTTTCTTTGATACTTTGTGCTTTTCTGTTTGGATGACTTTGATGTTTTGGATTTTGTTCCTGCTGACTTTATTTTAATAAAATTTGTCGAATACATCATACTGCTCTCTCCTGCCTCCCTTTTTTGGGATCCACAACCACCATCACCACCTCCGTGACAATGCTGACCAATGAGGGGAAAAAAACGTCTGAATACAATCTTGATTTAGTTTGGAGTAGCGGTAAAAACATCAATCAGACCATAATTCAATTTTTGTTGTTTATTTGCTGTGTTAATAAACAGAGAAGGATATAAACATATTTGCCTGTATTAGGACATTTTTGGAAAGGAACAATAATGATGAAGCTTAGACCGCAATCGGCGAATTCAGCAGGGGAGGTAAAAAAGAAACAGCAGGAAATCATGTTAGGATAGAGTAGGCTCAAGTTCACCACTGTTACATAACATTGGGCCGCCATCCATTTCTGACTGCATAAAAACATGAAAACCGTCTGTTGACGTGACCACGATTCATTTCCACAAGTGCGGAGCAGCCTTGGCACCCGGTTTCAACTCCTGTCATTTTGCAGCATGTCAGTCATCAAGTGCAAAAACTAAACAAAAAAAACCTGCCTGCGTTTCTGGCTGTCCAAAAAGTAACCGATTTTGAGACATCCAACGACTACCATTGACACAAACGTAATAATTTTGTAAAATGCTGTTTTTGAAATGGCACGAATTATTTACAATAAAAAAATTGCTAAATTTCTCTTAAAAAAAAGAATAGAAAAAAGATGAATTTTTTTGCATGTTTAAGTGAAAAAAAAAAACTAAATTAAAAAAAACATTTTCCACGAAGACCTCTAGTGTTAAGCTCTGACATATTAACACGTCACAGTGCAAATGCTAACACTTTGAACTAAGTTGGATGCAATAATGAGAATTAGCATGGAACTATTTTTCAGCTTTTCTGTGTTCCCTTGGTACGCGTGACTAAAATTGCGCTAAACGTGACGCACTTTGGTCTCCATCATCAATCCAACTCTGGCATATTTCATTGCATCAGTAGTTATCCAACACAAGTGTAACGTAGTTGTGCACTAGATTATTAAATTATGACGGAAGTGACGCAACGGCGCACAGTGTGGCACCAAGTCCCGCCCATAGTTTCCAGAACAATCTGGACGAGACCTATGTTAATCACAAGACGAAACCCATGCGACTTCACCCATCCCTTCTGCCATAGTGCAACATTCAGAGAATAAAAAAATAATCGTTCTTTCATAGTGCGTTCAGAGATGGCTACTTTAGAGCGCCTCAGTGTTGGCACCTACTCACGACTGAATTAGTTATTTTGTTTTTGGGATTTTTTTGGAACCCCTGTTTTTCATGGAAAACACTAATTGGCTGTCCAATAACAATTACAGTGTGAGTGGCGGGTGAAGCGAGGGGGGCCCAGTAATCCAGTGGTTACCACATCGGGTAGTAACAATTCATGCCCATGAATATGTGTGGCTCTACTGCTCAATTTGAAGGCTCAGGGGTCAAATATGGCCCGCCATATCATATTATTCGGCCCGCGAAAGCAAATCAAACTTGTGGAATTTAAAGATGCTTGCTGAAGTCCGAACCAAAATGTCAAATTGTTGGATGAAAACACAACAAGAGTTTATTATTTTTTACTTCAAATTTAAAAACTAGTTATCCATGAATTTGTTGTGTGTTCTGTATGTAATATGTGGAGGGGATGAAACATTCTAATGGCTTCCCCAAATTCATAACGGCCCATGGGGGGAAACCGTAACTACAATGTGGCCCGCAGCAAAAAATGACACCTTGCTCTAGTCTATACGAAAACTGGGAGGTCTACAGGAGGATGTTCAAGTGCTCCATTGATATTTTTGTACCAGGCCCATCTAGTGAAACAAATAGACACACCTGACTCTTGTGAAAATTTACTTTCCCAAACACGAGCAAAACAAGATTGAGTGAGTCCTCAAGTCCGTTGCTGCCTTTTTGTCAGGTTACTGCCGTCCTTGGATGGCGTCTTTTGGACACGCGGCGAGCCTTCGACTGTAACTGTACCTCGGGGGCGGCATTTAAAGGACGTGCGTGCAGCCTTGAGCTGGCAAGCTGTTTCCCATCAAATCGGGTTATGTAATCTACCATCGTCTTTCGTGCTCGTCAAAGCTTGTAGGCCGCGGGTGCGGCAAGCAGCATTCCTGACGACCCAGTGGCAGCTCAAACCAATCATTGCTTAGGGCCGTGTTCCAAACGTATTGAGTAGTGATGGGAAAAACGAAGCTTCATGAAGCACTTGTGATATTTTTTGATTCCTCCAGATGCTCTTGGTTTAAATACGAAGGTTAGTGCAAAGGAAACGTCTTAAAAATCCACTGCACCTTTAAACCATGAGGGCCATCTAGAGGAGTCAAAAACGATCACAAGTGCTTCATGAAGCTTCATTTGCCTATCATTAGTATTGAGGCATCATTGGCTTTACCGCTGCCGTGATTGGTGATGGCGACCACTCAGCAAATGGTTGGTGGATCTCTACTTGATGAGTAGCGGTACTGAGATTAGTGTTGATCAGTGCATATTTAATTATTTTCCTAAAAGTAAAAAAAAATAAACATCCATTTTACCATTTATTTTATACAATCCTCCTTTAGATAATTTGGCACACCAAAAATTTAATGTGTTGTTCTTTTAAACAAAGCGTTGGCTCCACTTCAATGCTATAAAAAAAACATCATCATAGCTAATGTCTTGAAATAACGAACAAGAAAAGAAATGCCAAATTAGCGAATAATTACGAACGAAATCAGTCATCATCTCAACCCCTGAGAGTAGAGGATAAATTTTCTTCATTTTTATGTCTTCTTCTTTTCCTTTCGACTTTTCCCTTCAGGGGTCGCCACAGCGAATCAATGTCCTCTTTTTTCATTTTTCTGTAAGAGTGTTTATACTGCCGTCCAGTGGCCATGGCGGGCAAAACAGAAGGAGTAGCACAATGAAGGTAATTATAGCATTATTTTGGTTACTCTTACTAAATAAACAAAATAATAAATAAATAAATAAATAAATAAATAAATAAATAAATAAATAAATAAATAAATAAATAAATACATAAATAAATACATAAATAAATAAATAATATAGACGTATAAGCAAAAAAAACCAAATAAATATACATGCTTGAATAAGAACAAATATAGTAATACAGTAAAGTCTCGTTATATCGATATTCTCGGGAGTCAGAAAAAATATCGATATAACCGGACTATCGATATATCCGATCCTGCGGGCATGTAATTTTCTCCTTGAGTCCATAGAAATAGTATCGTAATAAGCAGTACTATCGATATAACCGATATCGATATAACGAGACTTTACTGTATATAGTAACAAAGCCCTTCTTTACTTCCCATCGCAGGATTTCTGTTTTTAACCCATTCCTCAGTAGCAGCAGAGAAGATGATGACCAGTTCTTTGTGGTCAAGGGGCCGGTCTGGAATGTGACTCTTCTAAACACATGTTTGACTGACTCTTAATTTCCTTCAGAGTCGCCCACAGAAGCTGACGAACGAAGTTGCAGGTCTGCCGACACGATGTCGTTAACATCTCGGGTCACATCCCGTGGTGGAAACCGATGACCACAAGTGAGTGGACAGACTTTATGGGAGTGAGAAATGGCCATTACAGGTTTGTGCTGACGAGACTTCACGTGTGTCACACTTGTAACATTTATTGGCCAGTGAAGTGGCTGCAGCTGTGCTTCGTTATATAACCAAAAAAAAAGCAATTTCGGGATGCCTCACGTGAATTGCCAGAAGGGGACAACACAAACTAGAGAAACAAACATAGTATTATATTAAATGACATATTATTAGCAGATGCACTCCAGTCACGTATTGTACGTGGAAGACATGAGTACCGTAAGTTTCAAGATTCAAGTTCAAAGTCACCGTAACATAAACACAGCAATCTGAGTCGTGTCTCCGCCAAATCATTGACAGTGATACCTCAGCTTACAAACTTAATTGGTTCCCAGAAAGTGTGTGTAAGGCGAAAAGTTCATCTGCCAAATATTTATTTCACCTAAGAAACAATTAAAAATGAGAATAATCCGTTCCCAGGTCCCCATAAAACATAATTTTCTACTAAATAAGCCTTAAAACTACACAAAATATACTTTATTTTATGTATAATAAATGTGCTGTTGTATTGTAATTAAAGAAATAAACTGGACTTTATAATAAAGTCATTTTATTTACCTTTGTGATGGTCGTTGATGTAGTTGCCTCTTGATAATATCCAATTGAAGTTGACATGCTTTCTCGGCGATAATACCCTCACTCACACGGTTCCCTGCTAGGTCCTTTTTGTTAATCCAAATCAACATACGTTTTTCAACATCTTCTATTGCCTGAGACCATTGCTTAGACAACACAGAAACACGCTTTGCCACACGTAGCAGTGGTCGACTTAGCGTACTGGTATGCTAAGTCACACAAACGCACACCTCGTTCGTGTTTTTCAATGATTTCCTTCTTCTGCTCGACCGTAATTTTGTTTTGTGTCCTCTTCGGCTTAACACTAGCCTGTGGTGGGGTCTTTTTCGGTCCCATAATTGCAAAAGTACTCCACTCGATAACAAACCATATCTGCACTCATCGAAAGTGGGTGTGGAAAAGTAGTCCGCCAGCCACCGTGGCGCTGTTCAACCTTGTGGTTCGGTGTTCATCCGCCGAAAACTAGTCCGCCAGCCACCGTGACGCTCTGTGGTTTGGTTCATCCACCGAAAACTAGTTTGTATGACAAGATTATATTCTCGCGAATTTAATGGTCATAAGGCGAAAAGTTCGTCTTGACGTTTAAATCACGAAAATGCACCCCCCAAAAAAGTATCTTTCGAGAATCAAAACAAGTGTGATGCGCATCTTTGAAAATTACAGATTTTCAAACGTAAGCCTCGGTTAAGTCATGGACTCCGAGTTATGTCATCGATCACATTAGCATTAGCCATAAGGTATCAAAAAAAAAACTGAGATATGGAACACGTAGCGGAGGACATGTTTGGTGACCGTAAGTCGACGAAAATAAAGTCTAACGTTTCTAGAATGCAGAATTTACTTGGTTGTTGTTTTAGTTTTTATTTTTATTTTTTTATTCAAAACGGTTTGGTAACCGGAAAATTATGAAGCCTAAATATTGAGTGTATTTTCTGATGTGTGGCTGAATGTAATTTTAATCGAGGTACTTTTTCCACTCAATATTTTTTTACAAAGTACTTTACTAAAATACTAGTTTACTTATCTTCGAGTCGAATCTGCTCGCGTCGAACTGCATCCACCAAACGGATGTCTGTTGTGCGGCTTTTTTTTTCGTAAGCAGCTGCGTCTTTGTGCCGTGTGTTTGGGCCCTTTTGTGTTTGTTAAATGCTCTTTCTTTTCTCGTTAAACTTTATTCCTCTCAGCGTGTGCCCCACGACACAACAAGATGGAAATCGTGCTTGCGGGTTTTTGTGGGGGATTTTTTTTCTGACTGCCTTCTTGCAAACGGGCGCGCCAGTGCCATGATGGATGCCATCTGGTGACGACTGGAGAGAATGACTGATTGTTCATACTATGAAGCAAAAAGCAGAGGTTTTTTTTGGTGTGAAAATACTTGTCTTGGCAGTTCCCGGGAAAGCTGTCAAAACCTTTTGTGGAGGCGCCGGAAGAGTCTTTTTATGTGGTTTCGCGTGCAAGAGCAAGATCGTTCAAATCTGTCAAAGGAACTTCATTGGAGGCGGTTGTGCCATGACAAAACTATTCATTGCAGCTTTTTGTGGTCATGTTGAAGCAGCGAATCCAAAGAAAGGTTCAATTGTCAACATATTTAATTGTTTGACACTTAGGTATCAAATATGGCCCGTTTTGACATTAGACAGTGATGAAGACAGACAACCAAAATGTGATTCATTTCGCCCTGATTTTTTTCTTAAAATGATCCAAAATACACAAAATGAAAATATTTGAAATGGTTATTCCTTTATACCCAAACATCCAAGTTCGCATGCAGAGACTGTTGCAAATCAAATGTAACTCGCCATAACGTTTTTTTTTTTGTTCGTGGCGCGGTGATAATGATGTCTCCAACAATCTTGTGTTTACACCACAAACGCACAGTTTCTAGCAATTGGACTTTAAAGTACTACCGACGTCTCCGGACAAGTTGTGTCCATAATTTGTAAAATGGCTTCAAATGACTTCTACTGAGCGTATTTTACAAAGATTCCAACGCATATAGCTATATTTTACGTTTTAAGACTCGCGCTGAATATTCAGGAAGTCTTATTTTTGAGTTGGTGACGAGTCCGTAGGTGACGTCACTAAAGGACCACCCCTGACCGGAAAAAAGACGCATTGTAGCGGTCCTTCCATCACGTCAATGTATTTTGCTGTACTTGTTTGGTCTGAAAACCTTGTGTTGCACTCAAAAGCCGCCAGAAGGCCAGAAGAGGGCGTACAAGCGCCATATAAGGAATTTATCAGCCTGTGGAAACGGAGGTGGCCACAGGAGGTCGCCATTTTGTGCCTCTTTTTTTGGGTGAGAGATTTCCCACCAATGTTGCCTCAAAATGGCACAAATAAATTCTTTAATCGATTGCAAACATGTATGCTTTCCTCTTCAGAACTATTTGAATCATATTCATAACTGGATGTGTAACAAGAAAGCATATTCTCCGAAAGTCCCGCCGAAAGTCCCGCCCCCAGTTCGTGATGTCACGCCAAGACGTCTTGCATTGCTGGAGAATCAAAACAATGGCTTCAGATTCGGAGAATAGGCTTTCTTGTTACACATCCAGTTATGAATATGATTCAAATAATTCTGAAGAGGAAAGCATACATGTTTGCAATCGATTAAAGAATTTATTCCGTGTCATTTTGAGGCATCAGGGGTGGGAAATGTCGCACCCAAGGGAGGCAAAAAATGGCGACAAAGCCGTGTAGGGAATTAGTCAGCCCGTTTCCACAGGCTGATAAATTCCTTCTTCTGGCGCAACACGAGGTTTTCAGACCAAACAAGCATTGACGTGATGGAAGGACTGCTACAATGTGTCCTTTTTTCAGACAGGGGCGTTCCTTCAGTGACGTCACTTACGGACTCGTCACCAACTCAAAAACAAGACTTCTGGAATATTCAGCACAAGTCTTAAAACATAAAATATAGCTATATGCGGTGGAATCTTTGTAAAATACGCTCAGTAGAAGTCATTTAAAGCCATTTTACAAATTATGGACACAACTTGTCCGGAGACGTCGGTTGTCCTTTACAGGTTCTGAGGGAATCTTGGAACAGTAGAAGAGTCCAATGATGGACTGTTTATGTGTATTTTCATGGGATGGGGGAGTTGAGAGTAGTCTTCTCATGCAAGGCAATTTGAAACAGTCTCAAGAATGGTCTGTTTTAACCACAATGGAACTCCCTGAAACACCCGCTGACCTTTGCAGGGTCATCTGGGAATTTTTAAACCGATTTAAAAACATTTAAAACATACATTCTAAACCGAAGTAACAAAGGGTGCCTTGATACCGGCGCTCCATCCGCACATGTCAAAACAAGTACCCGCAATGTTTTGTCTGTAATACTAATCAAGGTTTAATTATCCATTTATGAATGTCAGACTTTTTGTAACGCCTTTGGAAATATCTGCGGTTCATATTCTAAGTAGAAGCAATAATTACAAAGATATTCTTGGCTGGAACTTAAGTTTGTATGAATGGAAAATGAAGAGTAATATTAGAAAATCATGCAAGAGTAAGACTGCGTGGCGGCCACCTTCAGATCGGGCCCTGAAGCTGAATTAACAGGTTATGAAAGGATGAGTTGAAGCTTTGGCTATGTTTTTGGTTGGCAACACATAAACCACACATATGTTATCAACCATGCAGAAAAATAGATACATAATTCAATCAAAAGAAAATAGAAAAAGCAGGTGGGGTATGATCTGTATCGCCAAAAGTTCGTTACAATTTCAGCTGGCACCCACTACTATTGGAAACTTTTAGTTGTTGTTTTCCATTCCAGGTTTGTTTCATGTACCGTTCCCAGGGGGAACTGGAAAAAATGGAGACTTTCATTTCCAGATCATCGTAGAAGAATTAGTGTGCGGTCCATCCTGGGATATATAAAACGATATTTCATGTTGGTAATTTATTAAAATTACTTTGCAAGGTGGGATTTTCTTCTCAATTTTGCCTTAATTTGTAGTTTTTTTGCACAATGATTAGAAATGGGAAATTTGGCAGGGGTTTTTTTGTTTTGTTTTTAGTGATTTTAAGAAGAAACAAGAAAAATGGAAACGTTTGAGGCCCAAATATTCCGTGAAAGTCTTTGAGGAACATAAATGTTTTAATGAAGGAAAATTGGTCGTCTCTGAAAATTGTACAGTAAAATCTCCTTAAATCGATATTCTCGGGAGTCGGAAAAAATATCGATATAACCGGACAATCGATATATCCGATCCTGCGGCATGTAAATTTTCTCCTTGCGTTCATAGAAATAGTATCGTAATAAGCAGTACTATTGATATAACCGATATCGATATAACGAGACTTTACTGTATTTATTATTGTACAGTTGATCACAATACAACTCTGGAATATTTTTGAAATCTGACTGTTTTGTTGACATTCCCTATAGCGCAACACCGTCCGTCTAATCTAATGGGTGCATAATGTAAATCTAGCCTCGACTGAACCCACCTTTAAAATATGATGCGCCTTACATATGGAAACTTTTTTGGAACATGTCATTCATATATATATTATATTTACACATAAGCACCCACGCTCCTGCTAGCAGATTTAAACAAAGTATATATGTTATGATCTGGTTTGCGACCAACGGGGGGCGTTGTCGGGCCCGCCTGCACCTGCACAGGTGCTGGTCGTTTCCAATCAGTGACACTCAAAAGGACCCCCTGCACGACCATTCGGTGTCAGGTAATTGTTAAATGTCATTGTATGCTGTTGTATGCAATTATATGCATTGTGTGCAAGTGCATATGTTTGTTTAACCTTGGAGGACTTTTAATCTTGGTTTTCTTTTGATACTTTGTATTTTTTCTGTTCAGATGATTTTGATGTTTTAGATTTTGGTCCTGCTGACTTTATTTTAATACAATTTATCAAACACAACCTCCTGCTCCGTCCTGCCAGCTTTTTGGGATCCACACCCGCCATCACCACCTTGCAAACCGTGACAATATATACGAGCAAAAGAGGGGAAACCCCCCAAGTTGTTATGATGTCACCAAATTCACCATCTGCTTCCAGTCAGTGTAGGCTCATTTCATACCCCGAAAAGGAAGACGCCGCTCCATCAGAATTTGTGCAGAAGAATAACCCCCACCCTCACCCCCACCACCACCCATCCCGCCCTGCGATCCAGCCCCCCTCTCGCGCAGCTGACCTCCACAGCACCGTCCCCTCGGCGCTTCAGACTACGCCCACCTCGGACCTCCTCGGAGGTAAAACTAACCCCCGCAGCAGAAACAACAAACAATCGCGGCATTCATGAACAGATAGACACATGTTTGCTCTCTCGTAACCACGTGTTCATTTATACAGTGAGTGTCGGAGGGTCGCGTGACCCTCACTTGTGTGGAAACACTTTTACACTAAGGTTGAGTTTGACGACGCATTTGCCTGATTTGACACTCATCAAAATACTTTACATGCTCACTCTGAAATGTGATGACAAATCATCCTTCCTCATTTACAATGCAATCAAGATCAATCTAATTTCTATTGTTATCGACTTTTAGTATTAGGCTAATTACTGTACCCCGGCTTGAGTTTGACGCTAATTTTATTTCATGCTACATACATTAGCTGCAATGCTAGCTAATCAAGAACAAATTTCTCTATGATAATCCAAAATGATTGTTATTGAAAAAAAATAGAAACCTGGTTGTATTGATTTTCATTCATTTTTACTGAGAGTTTTTTTTTTCTCCTCGAAAATCCTCGTTTTCCCCGTATTGTGTACGCCGTATAACAACTTTTTTATGATTAAAAAATGTGCGGTTATTGAGTCTTTGCCGATGAAGCATGATATGCGCATGCACGTTACATTGTTTTCGTTTGATTTTGTATTTACGCTTCCATATTCGAAGTTCGGCATTTGTGTTCCAATCGAGGAATCAACTAGTTATAACGTAGAAGTAAACATGGGAGAACCGCTAAGTAAGAAGAAAAAAACTCTAGCATCGGGTCGCCATCAAAAAGAATGGGAGAGTCTCCAAGGACGTGCGTCCTTGGAGCGTTTTCACTTTGTCGACGATCTTATCTATCCACGGATGGATAAGATCGTCGACAAAAGGTCCTCAGTTTTCATTCTGCGTTCAGTGCAAAAAGGAATAAAATAGGACGCTTAATAAGGGGAATTGCAATAATTAATAAGGGGAGCAAAAGTAATACTTGATCATATGTATATATTTTTTTAGCACTGCGTACGGTCGAATATGAAAGCATAATGTGCGCATGCACGGTAAACTGCATTTCCAAATAATGTACGGCGTACGTTAACTTTTATACGGGAATTGTAATCATTTATAAGGGCAGCTATTAGCCAAGGTTGACAGGTATGGCGTTTGTACCAACAGAACCTTGTTGTTGTTGTTGTTGTTTTTTTTTTTTTTTTTTTTGTTAGAGACAATTCTTACTACGATTCAAAAGTAAATACGCCTGTGTTCAAGCAAAATGTTGAAAACAATAGCAGGGGAATCATGGACAAAAATCATATCAAAAAAACGTTCCTTGTTCTTTTTTTTAATTGAAATGTAAATGTGTCAATCTTCGGTCATCAAAAGCGAAGGACAGCGTTCTCGATTCTCACACATGCGCAGAGGAAACCTGTAAGTGGCCGATTTGTGAACTGGACGTATTGTTGTAATTTCTATTAAAGCCACACGGCGGTGGTCGCGTTACATGTAATTTTAACCTGGAGCCACAATACAGATACAGTGAATTAAAGGCAATTGTTTTCTTTTTAGACCTAAGTTGCGGCGAAAAAATACTCTGACGTATGATACCCCCCCATAGTCCGATATAGTTACTTTTATCAGTGTCTCTTTTCGTACTTGTACCCAAGTATACGTATAATATTAATGGATGTTGTCAAAGAGGACATGAAGGTAGCTGATGAGAGAGAAAAGGATGCACAAAACCGGGTTAGATGGAGGACACTGGTTCGCTGTGGCGACCCCCTGAAGGAAAAGCCGAAATGAAAAGAAGAAGAAAGAAGACTTTCGCCACCTGAAGTCGACAATTGATTTTTAATTTGAAAAAAATGACCGGAAACGTGACGTAACACAAATATTTTGATGGGTGATCGAGCGAGGGCGAAGTCAAGTGTAGAGGAAGAGCGAACTGGTGCACGCACGCGCGGGCAAAAGCTCGCGGGTGCCTAACACGGTATTCATTTCCTCGACAGATTCAAAACAATTTTCACAATGTTAATCTTCAATTCGGATAATGTTTTTTTTTTAATCAAGTTGGATTATTTTTTTATGCAGCGGGACACTCATCTCATTTTGGAGGGTCGGAGGACTGACTGTGACGAGCGCGTGCGCGTACCCGTTTCCTAGCGATAACGACAGACGCGATTATTTTGGCACGTGAGAAGGCAAGTCCGACGTTCTGCACCGAAGAGAAAAGGGTGAGTTGAACACTCGACGTTGAATGTGTCAAGTTAACGTTCAAGTTGTCAGTCGGGTTGTTGGTAGAACTTGGCTTTACTCGTTCGGCAGATATAAAATCTTTTGAAGATGGGGTGGACGGCATCTGTAGGCATGGTGGCACGTTCAAATAACATTCAAAATAGAAAGTGAGAGAAAAAAATGAACTAAGTGTGACAAAAATATTTTTTTGCGTCCGCATTGTTCTGCGTGATCCTGGGCTCCTTCGTTTATAATTGATACATGCTCCATGCAGCGGCCTCGTTTTCAGCTTTCATTAATTACAGTTAATTGCCCGGTGGGGGCTCATGAAATTGTTCGGAGTACAGCGTGTTAATGAGACGATTGAAATGACAAAGACAATTTGCTTTTCACAACAAGACAATCAATCTGAAGTGCAAACCTTTTTTTCGCTGCAGTTAGTGGACATAAAAATTTAAGGATGCGGAGTATACTTTGGCATTCTTCAGAAGAAAGTAATCCCCCCCCCCCTCTTGTTAAATTACAAAGTGACTATTCCAAGCGTCGATTTGGGTCAAGCAGAGTTCAATGTTGCAGGCGACTACCCAAGCACCGCATTTGTTGAATGACATCAGAAATATCTGTCATAAAAATGAGGGGAAGGTAGAAGATGTCAAGAGGAAATTAGAAAAACCGTTATTGACATCTAAACGTAGACCACAGGGCAGAAAATTGCCCTTGATCATTTTTTTCATTATCTGATCCACTTTATCCTCACTAAGGTCGCGGGTGTTGCTAGGTTGCTGTCTTTGGGGACAGCGGACACCCTGAACTGGTTGCCCACCAATCGCAGAGAAAACAGAGACAAACAACCATTGGTGCTCACACTCATACCTAGGGACAATTTATAGTGTTTCATCAGCCTGCCATGCCTGTTTTTGGAATATGGGAGGATAGCGGAGCACCCGGAGAAAAGCCACCGCATAGCCAAGGAGAACATGCAAACTCCAAACAGGGAGGACGGAGCTGAAATTGAACCCGTTCCCTCTGCACTGTGGAATTGACATGCTAACCACTCGACTAACGGACTGCCTGTTTTTGGATTATAATAGCTAAATTTGACTAGCTAGCATAGCAGCTAAGGTTGCTACCTCTGAACTGTGAGGTTGACAGGCGAACCGCTCGGTCACTGAGCCGGACTGCCTCTTGATCATTTTTGCTTCTGGTATTTCAAAAATGTCAACACGGGGGGAAGTCATGTCTCTATATTTATTGCTGCTCGTTGAAGTATAGTGTGATATTTTTTTTCTTCATCATGACTGACTAGACCGTCACCCGTGTTGCAGGCGGTCGCTCGCAGTGCTCTCCAGGTGGACCCGCTCGCCTCCCGTCAGTGTGGACTTCAAGACTGCGATGGGGAAAAAAAGCTCCTGAGTGAAAGTTCTCCTCCACTAGGTCGCCGCTCTGTCTATGTGGATCAGGCCCATCTCGGCGCATGTCCCCCACCTCCTGGTCAAAGTTGCAAGCCTCCATCAGCAAAGCCGCACAAACTACTGGTTTTCCCTCCCGCCGGAGGCATCGTCACATCTGATGTCGAGCCTCAGGATCGCGGCCTGAGTAGTATCCTGACTTTCCTGAAAATCCCTCGAATCAGCCCTTACGCTACCTCAACCATGTACCCTTTTCTTGACATGGCGTACAAGGCCTCACTCATGGCGCCCTTTTCCCCATTCCTGTACCAGCACTTGGCGTACCAGTCATGGTGCCACATGTCAGAAAGCGGAACAACTGAAGACGGACTCTTTTATTTCCCTTGGTATGTTCCTGTGCATGGTTCTTCTCATTTGGAGCCTGACTTGCGAATGTACGCAACCGGACCAGGTGCTCTCTCGTTACGGGAACCTCAGATGCATCGGCAAACATCTGCCCTCGGTACCTCTACGCAAAAAGAGACTCGATCTTCCCCCCCCCCCCCCCCCCCCCCCCCCCCCCCCCCCCCCCCCCCCCCCCCCCCCCCCCCCCCCCCCCCCCCCCCCCCCCCCCCCCCCCCCCCCCCCCCCCCCCCCCCCCCCCCCCCCCCCCCCCCCCCCCCCCCCCCCCCCCCCCCCCCCCCCCCCCCCCCCCCCCCCCCCCCCCCCCCCCCCCCCCCCCCCCCCCCCCCCCCCCCCCCCCCCCCCCCCCCCCCCCCCCCCCCCCCCCCCCCCCCCCCCCCCCCCCCCCCCCCCCCCCCCCCCCCCCCCCCCCCCCCCCCCCCCCCCCCCCCCCCCCCCCCCCCCCCCCCCCCCCCCCCCCCCCCCCCCCCCCCCCCCCCCCCCCCCCCCCCCCCCCCCCCCCCCCCCCCCCCCCCCCCCCCCCCCCCCCCCCCCCCCCCCCCCCCCCCCCCCCCCCCCCCCCCCCCCCCCCCCCCCCCCCCCCCCCCCCCCCCCCCCCCCCCCCCCCCCCCCCCCCCCCCCCCCCCCCCCCCCCCCCCCCCCCCCCCCCCCCCCCCCCCCCCCCCCCCCCCCCCCCCCCCCCCCCCCCCCCCCCCCCCCCCCCCCCCCCCCCCCCCCCCCCCCCCCCCCCCCCCCCCCCCCCCCCCCCCCCCCCCCCCCCCCCCCCCCCCCCCCCCCCCCCCCCCCCCCCCCCCCCCCCCCCCCCCCCCCCCCCCCCCCCCCCCCCCCCCCCCCCCCCCCCCCCCCCCCCCCCCCCCCCCCCCCCCCCCCCCCCCCCCCCCCCCCCCCCCCCCCCCCCCCCCCCCCCCCCCCCCCCCCCCCCCCCCCCCCCCCCCCCCCCCCCCCCCCCCCCCCCCCCCCCCCCCCCCCCCCCCCCCCCCCCCCCCCCCCCCCCCCCCCCCCCCCCCCCCCCCCCCCCCCCCCCCCCCCCCCCCCCCCCCCCCCCCCCCCCCCCCCCCCCCCCCCCCCCCCCCCCCCCCCCCCCCCCCCCCCCCCCCCCCCCCCCCCCCCCCCCCCCCCCCCCCCCCCCCCCCCCCCCCCCCCCCCCCCCCCCCCCCCCCCCCCCCCCCCCCCCCCCCCCCCCCCCCCCCCCCCCCCCCCCCCCCCCCCCCCCCCCCCCCCCCCCCCCCCCCCCCCCCCCCCCCCCCCCCCCCCCCCCCCCCCCCCCCCCCCCCCCCCCCCCCCCCCCCCCCCCCCCCCCCCCCCCCCCCCCCCCCCCCCCCCCCCCCCCCCCCCCCCCCCCCCCCCCCCCCCCCCCCCCCCCCCCCCCCCCCCCCCCCCCCCCCCCCCCCCCCCCCCCCCCCCCCCCCCCCCCCCCCCCCCCCCCCCCCCCCCCCCCCCCCCCCCCCCCCCCCCCCCCCCCCCCCCCCCCCCCCCCCCCCCCCCCCCCCCCCCCCCCCCCCCCCCCCCCCCCCCCCCCCCCCCCCCCCCCCCCCCCCCCCCCCCCCCCCCCCCCCCCCCCCCCCCCCCCCCCCCCCCCCCCCCCCCCCCCCCCCCCCCCCCCCCCCCCCCCCCCCCCCCCCCCCCCCCCCCCCCCCCCCCCCCCCCCCCCCCCCCCCCCCCCCCCCCCCCCCCCCCCCCCCCCCCCCCCCCCCCCCCCCCCCCCCCCCCCCCCCCCCCCCCCCCCCCCCCCCCCCCCCCCCCCCCCCCCCCCCCCCCCCCCCCCCCCCCCCCCCCCCCCCCCCCCCCCCCCCCCCCCCCCCCCCCCCCCCCCCCCCCCCCCCCCCCCCCCCCCCCCCCCCCCCCCCCCCCCCCCCCCCCCCCCCCCCCCCCCCCCCCCCCCCCCCCCCCCCCCCCCCCCCCCCCCCCCCCCCCCCCCCCCCCCCCCCCCCCCCCCCCCCCCCCCCCCCCCCCCCCCCCCCCCCCCCCCCCCCCCCCCCCCCCCCCCCCCCCCCCCCCCCCCCCCCCCCCCCCCCCCCCCCCCCCCCCCCCCCCCCCCCCCCCCCCCCCCCCCCCCCCCCCCCCCCCCCCCCCCCCCCCCCCCCCCCCCCCCCCCCCCCCCCCCCCCCCCCCCCCCCCCCCCCCCCCCCCCCCCCCCCCCCCCCCCCCCCCCCCCCCCCCCCCCCCCCCCCCCCCCCCCCCCCCCCCCCCCCCCCCCCCCCCCCCCCCCCCCCCCCCCCCCCCCCCCCCCCCCCCCCCCCCCCCCCCCCCCCCCCCCCCCCCCCCCCCCCCCCCCCCCCCCCCCCCCCCCCCCCCCCCCCCCCCCCCCCCCCCCCCCCCCCCCCCCCCCCCCCCCCCCCCCCCCCCCCCCCCCCCCCCCCCCCCCCCCCCCCCCCCCCCCCCCCCCCCCCCCCCCCCCCCCCCCCCCCCCCCCCCCCCCCCCCCCCCCCCCCCCCCCCCCCCCCCCCCCCCCCCCCCCCCCCCCCCCCCCCCCCCCCCCCCCCCCCCCCCCCCCCCCCCCCCCCCCCCCCCCCCCCCCCCCCCCCCCCCCCCCCCCCCCCCCCCCCCCCCCCCCCCCCCCCCCCCCCCCCCCCCCCCCCCCCCCCCCCCCCCCCCCCCCCCCCCCCCCCCCCCCCCCCCCCCCCCCCCCCCCCCCCCCCCCCCCCCCCCCCCCCCCCCCCCCCCCCCCCCCCCCCCCCCCCCCCCCCCCCCCCCCCCCCCCCCCCCCCCCCCCCCCCCCCCCCCCCCCCCCCCCCCCCCCCCCCCCCCCCCCCCCCCCCCCCCCCCCCCCCCCCCCCCCCCCCCCCCCCCCCCCCCCCCCCCCCCCCCCCCCCCCCCCCCCCCCCCCCCCCCCCCCCCCCCCCCCCCCCCCCCCCCCCCCCCCCCCCCCCCCCCCCCCCCCCCCCCCCCCCCCCCCCCCCCCCCCCCCCCCCCCCCCCCCCCCCCCCCCCCCCCCCCCCCCCCCCCCCCCCCCCCCCCCCCCCCCCCCCCCCCCCCCCCCCCCCCCCCCCCCCCCCCCCCCCCCCCCCCCCCCCCCCCCCCCCCCCCCCCCCCCCCCCCCCCCCCCCCCCCCCCCCCCCCCCCCCCCCCCCCCCCCCCCCCCCCCCCCCCCCCCCCCCCCCCCCCCCCCCCCCCCCCCCCCCCCCCCCCCCCCCCCCCCCCCCCCCCCCCCCCCCCCCCCCCCCCCCCCCCCCCCCCCCCCCCCCCCCCCCCCCCCCCCCCCCCCCCCCCCCCCCCCCCCCCCCCCCCCCCCCCCCCCCCCCCCCCCCCCCCCCCCCCCCCCCCCCCCCCCCCCCCCCCCCCCCCCCCCCCCCCCCCCCCCCCCCCCCCCCCCCCCCCCCCCCCCCCCCCCCCCCCCCCCCCCCCCCCCCCCCCCCCCCCCCCCCCCCCCCCCCCCCCCCCCCCCCCCCCCCCCCCCCCCCCCCCCCCCCCCCCCCCCCCCCCCCCCCCCCCCCCCCCCCCCCCCCCCCCCCCCCCCCCCCCCCCCCCCCCCCCCCCCCCCCCCCCCCCCCCCCCCCCCCCCCCCCCCCCCCCCCCCCCCCCCCCCCCCCCCCCCCCCCCCCCCCCCCCCCCCCCCCCCCCCCCCCCCCCCCCCCCCCCCCCCCCCCCCCCCCCCCCCCCCCCCCCCCCCCCCCCCCCCCCCCCCCCCCCCCCCCCCCCCCCCCCCCCCCCCCCCCCCCCCCCCCCCCCCCCCCCCCCCCCCCCCCCCCCCCCCCCCCCCCCCCCCCCCCCCCCCCCCCCCCCCCCCCCCCCCCCCCCCCCCCCCCCCCCCCCCCCCCCCCCCCCCCCCCCCCCCCCCCCCCCCCCCCCCCCCCCCCCCCCCCCCCCCCCCCCCCCCCCCCCCCCCCCCCCCCCCCCCCCCCCCCCCCCCCCCCCCCCCCCCCCCCCCCCCCCCCCCCCCCCCCCCCCCCCCCCCCCCCCCCCCCCCCCCCCCCCCCCCCCCCCCCCCCCCCCCCCCCCCCCCCCCCCCCCCCCCCCCCCCCCCCCCCCCCCCCCCCCCCCCCCCCCCCCCCCCCCCCCCCCCCCCCCCCCCCCCCCCCCCCCCCCCCCCCCCCCCCCCCCCCCCCCCCCCCCCCCCCCCCCCCCCCCCCCCCCCCCCCCCCCCCCCCCCCCCCCCCCCCCCCCCCCCCCCCCCCCCCCCCCCCCCCCCCCCCCCCCCCCCCCCCCCCCCCCCCCCCCCCCCCCCCCCCCCCCCCCCCCCCCCCCCCCCCCCCCCCCCCCCCCCCCCCCCCCCCCCCCCCCCCCCCCCCCCCCCCCCCCCCCCCCCCCCCCCCCCCCCCCCCCCCCCCCCCCCCCCCCCCCCCCCCCCCCCCCCCCCCCCCCCCCCCCCCCCCCCCCCCCCCCCCCCCCCCCCCCCCCCCCCCCCCCCCCCCCCCCCCCCCCCCCCCCCCCCCCCCCCCCCCCCCCCCCCCCCCCCCCCCCCCCCCCCCCCCCCCCCCCCCCCCCCCCCCCCCCCCCCCCCCCCCCCCCCCCCCCCCCCCCCCCCCCCCCCCCCCCCCCCCCCCCCCCCCCCCCCCCCCCCCCCCCCCCCCCCCCCCCCCCCCCCCCCCCCCCCCCCCCCCCCCCCCCCCCCCCCCCCCCCCCCCCCCCCCCCCCCCCCCCCCCCCCCCCCCCCCCCCCCCCCCCCCCCCCCCCCCCCCCCCCCCCCCCCCCCCCCCCCCCCCCCCCCCCCCCCCCCCCCCCCCCCCCCCCCCCCCCCCCCCCCCCCCCCCCCCCCCCCCCCCCCCCCCCCCCCCCCCCCCCCCCCCCCCCCCCCCCCCCCCCCCCCCCCCCCCCCCCCCCCCCCCCCCCCCCCCCCCCCCCCCCCCCCCCCCCCCCCCCCCCCCCCCCCCCCCCCCCCCCCCCCCCCCCCCCCCCCCCCCCCCCCCCCCCCCCCCCCCCCCCCCCCCCCCCCCCCCCCCCCCCCCCCCCCCCCCCCCCCCCCCCCCCCCCCCCCCCCCCCCCCCCCCCCCCCCCCCCCCCCCCCCCCCCCCCCCCCCCCCCCCCCCCCCCCCCCCCCCCCCCCCCCCCCCCCCCCCCCCCCCCCCCCCCCCCCCCCCCCCCCCCCCCCCCCCCCCCCCCCCCCCCCCCCCCCCCCCCCCCCCCCCCCCCCCCCCCCCCCCCCCCCCCCCCCCCCCCCCCCCCCCCCCCCCCCCCCCCCCCCCCCCCCCCCCCCCCCCCCCCCCCCCCCCCCCCCCCCCCCCCCCCCCCCCCCCCCCCCCCCCCCCCCCCCCCCCCCCCCCCCCCCCCCCCCCCCCCCCCCCCCCCCCCCCCCCCCCCCCCCCCCCCCCCCCCCCCCCCCCCCCCCCCCCCCCCCCCCCCCCCCCCCCCCCCCCCCCCCCCCCCCCCCCCCCCCCCCCCCCCCCCCCCCCCCCCCCCCCCCCCCCCCCCCCCCCCCCCCCCCCCCCCCCCCCCCCCCCCCCCCCCCCCCCCCCCCCCCCCCCCCCCCCCCCCCCCCCCCCCCCCCCCCCCCCCCCCCCCCCCCCCCCCCCCCCCCCCCCCCCCCCCCCCCCCCCCCCCCCCCCCCCCCCCCCCCCCCCCCCCCCCCCCCCCCCCCCCCCCCCCCCCCCCCCCCCCCCCCCCCCCCCCCCCCCCCCCCCCCCCCCCCCCCCCCCCCCCCCCCCCCCCCCCCCCCCCCCCCCCCCAATGTTGCCCAAGGTCCAGGGTCAAGACAACCGACCGAATCTATCCAAGTCACAACAGCCCAACGTTGAACTCGGATCAACTTCCGCACCGATCCACGCTGACTCTTTTATTCCGCTTGGTTTAGGCTACCGCAAATTAGGCTACCTTCCATATTCGACGGTAGCCGATGCGTCCGTGCAGCGTTTGTCCATCTGTGGCAAAGGAACCGGCCGCCACACAGTCCTCCTTGATGGTCTGTCTCACAGATCTAAAAAACAAGATAGTCCATGCACAGAAGAGTCCCCGACTGCTTTGTTTCCTCCAGCTACCTTCACAGACGTCAAAAAACGTCCCAAGTCTGTCATGAACAAAACGAAAGCCGAGAAAGCCGGCAAAAGCCACGCCAGACCAAGACACCCGATCCTGAGCACCATCAATGGGCTTCAAACCAGGTCTTGAAAAAAAATTGCAAACCGTTCAATAGTGTTAGCGAGAGCATAGTTGGTGTTGGTGTGCATTTCAAAGACGATGATGAGACTGAAGGGCAGGGGTGCATCCAAGCCACCACGTTCCAGCCGCATTTTCTTTGTCACAGGGGTTCTTCACCTACTCCCACTCTGAGCAAGGAAATCTCAATGGAAGATTCTCCGACTACATCTGCAGAACTCCCAGTCCAGCAGACGACTCATTGTGCTCGTACGTCTCCCCAACAGTTCTCCAAAAACAAGCAAATAGGAGCCCCATCAGGTTCTGACAGCTTGGCAAGATGCGAACATAGTGCTGGTGGACTCGATGAAAGTGATTACGAAGACCAGCTCGATCATAGCCCATCTTCACCCATTGATTCAAGTAAAGAAAGTTCCTTCATCCTTTCCGGTACCACACAATTTCTGAACGGTTCCGGTCTTGGATGTGTCTCTCATTCAGATGGTCCAGTTTTCATCAGGAAGAGAACAAGATGTGGCGATGGACATCTTCACGTGCCGGCTGATGGAGTCGATGGCGACACAGAGTCCTGTGTCTCCATCAACCTAAGGGAACAGAACTCGGCCGATGATGCCCGAAGCGTCGATATTGGCCATCCGCCATATGGATGCGCCATTGCCGATCGCTTAGGTGAAGCTTCTTTACCTGGTCATAATTTCAGGGCCATCTTTATGGTCAGGGACAAAAACAACCCAGACCTCTTGGACGTTCAACTTGGGGAAGCCAAGGATAATCACATCAACAACCCCCTGGAATCTATTTCTCGCTCTTTGGACACTCAACCGAAATATGATACGGAGGAACCTTGTGTTCTACAACCCAACTGCCCTCATCAGGAGCAGTGGAAGGTATGAGCCTGTCTTTTTGAAAATTTATTTACCCCCAAATTGTCGCGCTGCCACTTGCATATTTGGAACTTGAAAGATGAACAAGCAAAACGGTACTTCTGACCTTGACGGTTCATATCGAACATCACTGCTTTACTCAAAAAGTTCAATTTACGGCTTCAAAAATTGAGTTTGGTGCTCACTCACTAGTTTTACAGCACTGGTGTCCGAGTCAAGGCCCGGGGGCCAGATCTGGCCCGTCGCATCATTTTTTTTGGCCCGCAAAAGGAAATCACACTTGTGAAATTCCATGAGAATAGAAATGGATCGTTAATTATTTTCTACCGTATCGTGTTCTTCAGTGCCTATCAAGTTGATTGCAAGCGAACGCTTCCCTTTGGTGATTTTAGACGTGTAAGATGTCTGGGATGAATTCATTGATCGAATGCTTTGTTTGTAAAAACATCTTGCCGGCCTTCAGCCAACTTCACATCATCTGCAGTAGGAGATCTTATTGCGGTTCTCCAGAAACGTACTGTGTGGACCCCTGACGGGTTGATTTATGCTTCCACTTAAGATTCTGACTTCGTCGAAGCTGAAGCAAAATCGGGATGACGCGACGGCGGCGTCAATGGAGCCTGAACCAGCAGACGGCTCGCCGCGTGACGCGGGTGGAGGCGAAGGGGGGTGTTTGGACCTCTGCCAGCAGAGCCGAGGTGGGGGCGGAGGCCCCCCGGTCCACGTCAACACACTGAAAGGTGAGAGAAAGTCCTGAGAGCTGTATAGAAGAATATTAGTGTGTGTGTGTGTGTGTGTGTGTGTGTGTGTGTGTGTGTGTGTGTGTGTGTGTGTGTGTGCGTGCGTGCGTGTGTGTGTGCGTGCATGTGTGTGCGTGTGTATGGAGCGGTTGCGTTCATTTGTGTGCCTGTGCATGTGTGTGCATGTTTGTGTATGGGAGGGTTGCGTGAGTGTGTTTGCGTGTGCGTGCGCGCGTGTGTGCGTGTGTGTGTGTATGTTTGCGTGTGTGTGTGTGTCTATGGGGGGTTGCGTGCCTGTGTGTGTGTGCGTACGTACGTGCGTATGTGTGTGTGTATGTGTGAGTGTGTGTGTGTTGTTGAATGGGTTGAGTGTGTATGTCGGTGGGGAGTTGAGTATGCGTTTGTGTGTGTGTGTTTGTGTGTGCATGCGTGAGTGTGTGATTGAGTGTGTGTGTGTGTGTGTGTGTGTGTGTGTGTGTGTGTGTGTGTGTGTGTGTGTGTGTGTGTGTGTGTGTGTGTGTTGAATGGGTTGGGTGTTCGTGCGTGTGTGTATGAGTGTGTGTGGCTGTGTGTGTGTGTGAATGTGTTTGTGTGTATGTTTGCGTGTGTGTGTGTGTCTATGGGAGGTTGCGTGCCTGTGTGTGTGTGCGTATGTGTATGTGTGAGTGTGTGTGGGTGTGAATGTGTGTGTGTTGTGTGGGTTGTGTGTGTATTGTGGATTTGCCTTTGTGTGCAGTGTGTGTTTACATTTCACAGCAGTGTGTGTTATGTGTGTGTGTGTGTGTGTGTGTGTGCGTGCGTGTGTGTGTGTGTGTGTGTGTGTGCGTGTGCATGTGTGTGTGCGAGTGTGCGAACCAGTGACTTCCACTTCCATTGCGATTTCATCCGTGCGGCTAAGGGTGCGCGCCTGCCCGCCCGGTGGTCCGACGGAAATTTGGTGCATACATTCACTCACTGCGACCACAGACGAGAGGCTGCAGATGAAAAATTGAACCCAACCCGTGACGTCTAGCATGCTGATATTTATTTTTCACCACGCAGATGCACAACCATCAAGCATTTGCGTCACGCCCTTGCCCCACCGTACCAACGACCTGGTCGGCAAGAACAGCTGCTCTCCGGAGAATGGAGAAAGTCACAAAGGAGAAAAGCAAGGGGATTTACTTCACGGCAATGAACCGTCCCCCGCGGTGGGCCGCGGCCATTTGGATCCCGACGTGGCGACAAACAACACCCTTGTTTTTGGCCTGGAGCCGTTTCACCTGAGCAGCTTCAGTGGCCGTTGTGTGAAGCGAAGAAGAACACAAGACGAGACTGAGAACCCGTTCGATGATGGTATGAGCGCTGCTGCGTTCTTCACAACCGACTGTGGATTAATACGTGGCTTGACCCAATTTTGAGTTTTTTTTTACTTCAGTCATTTAAAAAAAGCTCTTAATCACGGTTTCTCGTCATTTCCAATAGTTTCAATGAGGAAATGAGATTTTTAATAATCAGCACGGCCATGCACTCCTGTTGTATTTTATTATAATTTACTTCTTCTTTCTCTAATTGACTTTTCATTTTTGCACAATAGATGTGACGCCGGACAACATGAGCGGGCAAAAAAGTGGCAACCAGCTGAAAGCCCCCTTCACCAAAAAAACCCGTCTACCCGAGGATGACGTTCAAGGTATTCAATCCTCCTTTCTCCCACCCCTTTTACAAACGATAATTCATCCCCTTCAGCAAATGAACTTTACTCAAGTGTACATCCTAAAGGACAACCGACGTCTCCGGACAAGTTGTATCCATAATTTGTAAAATGACTTCAAATGACTTCTACTGAGCGTATTTTACAAAGATTCCACCGCATATAGCTATATTTTACGTTTTAAGACTTGCGCTGAATATTCCGGAAGTCTTGTTTTTGAGTTGGTGACGAGTCCTCACCCTACGTCACTGAAGGAACGCCCCTCAGCGAGAAAGGACATACCTTGCATCACCTCAATGCATTTTGCAATACTTTGTTTGGTCTGAAAACTTCGTGTTGATCAATGTTGATGGCGAAATTAGAAGGAAAACATAAATAACTCAATGGTGAATCCTTATCCTTTAAAACAACCACTGCTATATACAAAGTGGAGTACAGTACTTGGAGCCAAAAGTATTCATACAATAAACAAAGAGAAGAAATAAACACAAAAACAGTCCAACTAAAAAAGAAAATAAAAATTCTAGTCATGCTGAGCCAAAGAACATAAATGACTTTCAAGATGAGTTTGAAACATGCGCAGCGTTTGCATCTCGATAACTCTCATAATGCCCACAAACCAATTTGAAGGGACTCAAATCCGTAAGCTCTGTGTAATCCATTTCAAGATTTGAAAACAAAATAATAAGATCTCTAAAAGAACTCTAAGATGAGCCAATGTGGGGTTGTCAGAGTCAGAGTTCTATGCTCCCTCTTACGCATACCAGTTAAGAGGCAAGCGGCAGCATTGTGGAGCAACTGGAGATGCTTCATGGAGGATCTGCTAACTCCAAAGTAACATGCGTTACAGTCATCCCGCCGGGATATGACGCAACCATGAATGGCTGTTTCTAATTTCCCACCTGATAAAGGAAAGTCTTGACGTTAGCTTTGTTTTCTCGCTAATAGCAGCTAGTAACCTCTCGAAGGATCCCTACGTGTGTGAAATTCCCATCCGTCTCACAAAATGTTGACATTCACAGGCCAAGGAATATTTTCAGGAGACAAGTTAAATGTTCAAGGGAATTCACCCGTGACAGAGCAAACGGCCGGGGGGCAGGAAATGCCTCTGGCCGATTAATAATTCATCTCGGGGAAAACAACCTCAAGGCTGCGTTGACGCGTTTCTGGTTGCTTTTTCCTGCCATCCGTCACCTGCTGGCTTGCGCTCGGCATTCGTGTCTTGTGGGAGGTTGCGGGTTTGTTCGTGAGAAATGCCGTTTTTAGACCATTTTTTTAGCCTGCAGAATTCTGATAATTGTCAATCATTTTTGGGCTAGTTGACGTTACCATTTGTCGCACGAGACCAACAGTCAAATACAAAATAAAAGCACTCGCAAATAGCATTGTGCCGATGTTCACTTGGAACTAAATTGCGGTAAAAATACAACAACCTGAATTGGTGTCACGGTAACTTGCGTCATTTAAAGGACAACCGACGTCTCCGGACAAGTTGTGTCCATAATTTCTAAAATGTCTTCAAATGACTTCTACTGAGCGTATTTTACAAAGATTCCACCACATGCATATAGCTATATTTTACGTTTTAAGACTTGCGGTAAATATTCCGGAAGTCTTGTTTTTGAGTTGGTGACGAGTCCGTACGTTACCTCACTGAAGGAATGCCCCTGACTGAAAAAAGGACACATTGTCGCAGTCCTTCTATCTCGTCAATGCATTTTGCTGTACTTTGGTCTGAAAACGTCGTGTAGGACCAAAAAGAGGCAGAAGAGGGCGACAAAGCTCCATGTAAGGAATTAATCAGCCTGTGGCAACGGGCTGATGAATTCCTCACACGGCTTTGTCGCCATGTTCTGCCTTTTTTGGATGAGACATTTCCCACCCCTGATGCCTCAAAATGACACGGAATAAATTCTTTAATCGATTGCAAACATGTATGCTTTCTTCTTCAGAACTATTTGAATCATATTCATAACTGGATGAGTAACAAGAAAGCATATTCTCCGAATCCGAAGCCATTGTTTTGATTCTCGATCAAGGCAAGACGTCTTGCCGTGACACCGCGAACATGGGGGCGGGACCTTCTGAAACTGGCCACTTCCGGTTTCAAATTGAAGTACTTTTTAGACACTTTAAGTCATTTTTATTGGTGTTTTGCATTTGACTAAAAATATCATACTGCGTGTTTTGGGTATTTTAGATGCTATAAAACGTTTTTCTGATGTCAGTTAGGAAACAAAAAAGTGACGTCGGTTGTCCTTTAACAGGCCATGCCCATTGAAGGCACATGTGAATACACATATTTTACAGGACGTGAGACTTTGTTTTGCAGTAATCCCCCGCTGTAACACGATTCATCTTTCACGGCTTCATTGTTCACTGATTTTTCTTTTTGTTTTGTTTTTTGCGTCGCTCTTTTTGATTAATTATTTATAATTGTTTTTTTTTCAAACAGTGCTTTGTGTTCTGCATCCTGATTGGCTAAGGGACTGCTGACGAATGTCAACAATCTCGGCGCCTCACAACACTGTACAGTTTGCCAAATATTCTCCATGACAAAACACAGCAACAAACATGACAACATGACAAAACAAAGTTTCATTGAACATAGCATTGGATATGTTAAAATGTATTTAAAAAAAAACATTTTAATTACAATATGACCTGAGATAATATTTTAAGCTGTTCTGCTTGAATACATGCAAAATTTATTTTAAGAAAATAATAAAAATATATGAATAAATAAATGGATACTAACTAACTAATTAACTAACTAACTAACTAACTAACTCACTCACTAACTAAATAAATAAATACATAAATAAATAAATGCACTTTCCCATGTGGGACTATTAAAGGTTTAGTTGTTATTATTCTTACACTCAGTAGGAGAAATGTGTCATGTTTCTGCTGACTTTTTATTCTGTCACTCTGATGGATATGAACTTGCGTGTACATTTATACCCCCCCCCCCCTCCCCCCCGCCCATCAGTCCACATGGCCTCATCCACGGGCTCACCGGACGCCCTGAGACAGATGGGCAGTTCTAACCTCTGGCAGTCCTCCCACGTCGCCGCTTCCTGCCTCGGGGAGAAGCGTCAAAAGTTGAAGGAGAACCGCGGAGTCTCGTCACTCCTTCCCTTCCCATGTGACGATGACCCGGATAAGCCCGCGGGGAAACATCTGTGCAAGACCAAGCACACGAGTGACGCAGCGGAGGAGGCAGATGAGGAAAGCGGTGATAGTGAGGGCGGGATTCCACGGGTGAGTAGTGAAAGAGGAAGGTTCAACTTCTTCACAATGGTGACTTTAAGACGATCTTGTGGAGGGATTGCGGTGAAAAAAAAACATTTTGCTTTTGTTTTATTAGACAAACATAATGCATAGTTGAATCGCCATCAACAGGCTCACAGAAATCAATTCATCACGCCGTTAATTCATTAATCACACTTTCAATTAATTAACTAATTCATTTGATCATGTGCTCATTCACTGCCAGATGATGTGCAAAAATGTGTCCACTCCAGTGCCAGGGTTTTTGTCATTTTCACTCAAATTGCAGATGCCATAGAATATTGTGTGTTAGGACTACATCAACATTCAATGGAGTGTAAGAAACCTTAGACTCTTTTCTTTCAGAAAAAAATAGTTAATTACGATATATATGTGTCTGGAGCTATCTGAGCATGAAATGGGGCAGCAAAAGGCAAATGCTGCCCCCTCGTGGTAAGGAAAAACATTGCCAGAGGTCTGACCAGCGATTTATCGACACTCCTGCGCCAAAAAAAATCAAAACCTGAACAAATTCGGGAATGGTGCTCCACGTCATGCATTTCAAATCTCGAAGTCCTTGAATGTCGCAGCGCAGTCCTTGAATGTCTGGCTACGTGTGTTGCTGCATCGCTTGTGTTCAACTGTTGTGGAAAAGCTTATTCCGGGCGTGATTCTGATGCTAAATTCATTAGCATATTGGAGTGGGCGTGGAAACAAATCGCTTGAAGCAAGCTATCCCGCAACCCTGTGTGTGTGTGTGTGTGTGTGTGTGTGTGTGTGTGTGTGTGTGTGTGTGTGTGTGTGTGTGTGTGTGTGTGTGTGTGTGTGTGTGTGTGTGTGTGTGTGTGTGTGTGTTTGTGTATGCAGCTGTGGAAGACATTTCCTCTCGAAGAGTGAAAACGCACACACACACACATTTTTTTTTCATCACTCGGCACTCAGTCATTGCTGGGTAGCAACACCGACACACATATGCACCCCTCCAGGGCAAAGTTTGTATCTTGTCTGCCGATGCGCGATGGCGAACAGCCCCTGCACACGCGTGTCTTGCGCACACGCACGCACATACCGCGCAGCAGAAGCAATTGGTGTCGGCGGCTCTGTGATGTTGATTTTCATCAACAGGCAGAACATGTGGAATGTGACAACGCTTTCACCACATTTTGCTTCACAAAATCCGTTTAGCTTACCGCTAACAAGCAATGCAAAACGTATTCTGTTGCGGTGTTTTAACCATTCGTATAGTTAATATTTGGATAATAACTAAGAATTAAAAAAAGTTTTAATATTCATAATGGCCTTTGTTCAGCATTTTCGCTAATATCAAGGCTTTGGTAATGGTTTTAGTTTGACTCTACGGCTGAAGTCATATGGGGCAAGGTGGCGTGCAAAAGCGTGTGGTTGTGAGAGGATGAAGTTCAATGTTTGTGAAAAGTCTGTGTATTAGTGCAATATTGTACAGTGAGACCTCATCTTACGAACTTAATTGGTTCCCAGACAGAGTGTGTAAGGCGAAAAGTGTGTATCTAAAAAAAAATTCCCATAGGAAACCATTAAAATGGGAATAATCCGTTCCCGGGTTTCCATAAAATATACTTTTCAACTAAATAAGCCTTAAAACTACACACGGCATACCTTATTCTATGTATAATAAAGGTGCTATTGTATTGTAATGATAGAAATATACTGCATTGTATCATAAAGTCACTTTATTTACATTTGTGATGGTCATTTATTGCTTGATGGAATGGCGTTGGAGGTCAAAGGGAATTGCTGTTTGGAAAGAGAGGCACATTACATGAGGACTGTAATTAAAGAAATAAACTGTGCAGTAAAATAAAGTTGTATTTACCTTTTTGATGGTCGTTGATGGCTTATGGAAGGAGAGTCACCTTCCATAAGGACTGTTGGTAACTTAACCTCTGGTGCTGTTCGGTCGTGTGCTTCCGCCGAAGATCACTCCGCCAGCCGTGGTGGGTTTGTATTATGAAAATAGTGCTTATTATAAGGTTTAATTTTTATAAATTTGATGTTTGTAAGATGAAAAGTTTGTAAGATAAGGTGTTTGTAAGTTGAGGTCTCACTGTACTCGCATCAAACTCTTATTTTGCAATTAAAGTGCCATTTGCGTATTTTTTATGTCATTAGTTTTAGCTTTAAAAGGTTGCTTTATACAGATTTTACCATACATTATTATGTTTAGCTACAAAAAAAAACAATAATTCATCTGTTGCCAAACCTCACCCTTAATTTATGAATATTACTAGATTTATAAAACAGGTATGTATTAAATATTACACAAAAATGTTCACTTTGTTTTGGTGTCTTGCAGGTTTCATCCGACTCACGCTCGCTATCTCCGCCGCCAAAATTTCCTGTCAAACGTGAGCCCCCACAATCGGACCGTTTAATTGGGAAGAAACCTGCAGGAAAGACACCGCTGCAGCATGCCGCCCGGTCGGGACACCAAGTAACTAACTATCGTACTTGTATATTCCTGATCACTTAAAAATCGGCGACCTAGCGGAAACACGAAACCTCAACCGTATTTGTCTTGCCTGTGGCCAGGAAGAGATGTTCTACTGTCTGCGGCGGAGGCTCTGCAATTTCAACTGCAGAGATGGTGGTGGCTATTGTGCCCTGCACGAGGCCTGCGCGCAAGGCCGGCTCACCATTGTGCGCCAGCTAGTGGAGCATGGAGCGGATGTCAACTGCAGCGCTCAAGACGGCACCAGGTAAAAATACAATTCATATCGATTTATATAGCGCTTTAACAACAGCTGAAGCTGTAACAAAGCACTTAAAATGGACAGCTATCATATACAGGAAATAAAACTTACACAAACATGGAAAGCACAAGTAAAGTCTCACTAAAGGGTCTGGAGCAGGGGTGCTCAATACGTCGATCACAATCGACCAGTCAATCTCCAAGGAACTACTGTTCTCCAAGAAAAACGTTTTATAGCATCTAAAATACCCAAAACACGCAGGCTGACATTTTTAGTCAAATGCAAAACACCAATAAAAATGACTTAGTGTCCCAAAACTACTTCAAAATGACCTCGGAAATGCAGTTTCAAAGGTCCCGCCCCCTTGTTCGTGACGTCACGCCAGCACGTCTTGCCTTTGTCTCGAATCAAAACAATGGCTTCAGATTCGGAGAAGATGCTTTCTTGTCACTCATCCAGTTATGAATATCATTCAAATAGTTCTGAAGAGGAAAGCATAAATGTTTGCAATCAATTAAAGAAGTCCTTCCGTATCAATTCGAGCCGTCAGGACTGCAATGTAGCACACCAGAAAATGCACAAGTTGGCCAAGCTCCGTTGGAAATAAGCTGATTTATCTGCTAGGAATGTGTGCCAACTAGTATCAAATAGTAGTCTTGGTGCAACACACGATTTACCATCGCATTATTTATGTGTTTTCCTTATAATTTTGCCATCAACACGAAGTTTTCAGACCAAACAAAGTACCCAAAATGCATTGTGTGTCGCTTTCTCGGTCAGTGGCGTTTTTGATGCGACGTCATCGTCACCAACTCAAAAACAAGACTTCCTGAATATTCAGCGCGAGTCTTAAAACGTAAAATATAGCCATATGCGCTGGAATCTTTGTAGAATACCCTCAGTAGAAGTCAATTGAAATGATTTTACAATTATGGACACAACTTGTCGGTTGTCCTTTAAATATAATGGGTAGATCATTTTGACTTGTTCATTTCAAAAGTATAGGTCCCATGCTGAAAAAGTATAAGCACCCCTGGTCTAGAGCAGTGGTCCCTAACCCCTGGTCTGCGGATCAATAAATCCCGGGCCGCGGACCGGTAGATAAGAATGATTTATTTCTGTTTTATTTATGAAATGATTCGAGCGGTCTTTTATTTGGAAACGTCTTTTATTTTGAAATGAACGGTTTTTCCTCTTTGTTACGTCTCCCCATTTAGCGACAATATTTAACCTAGCTAGCAAAAGTTCCATATGAGTACACAGTGAATTCACATTTGTTATTTAATTAACTAATTAATTACATACATATATAACTAGATGAACAAATTAACAAATAAATACACAAGTAATTAAATAAATAAATTGATACATAACTGGAAAAATAAATATATAAAAAATAGACACATAATGAAATACACAAATACCTAATAAATGATGGATGGATGGATGGACAGTAGATTTTGAATTTGAAATTGAAATTGAGCTGCAGCATTTTTCCCAAGACCACGCAGCAGTGAAATACAGAGATGAGTAGTGTTCAGCTATGAGCAATTTAGGATGCAAAATGTCCTTGTCCTTTCTGGTTGTTTCATGACAAGCCGCATCCTCTTGTGTCTGCGGTCAGGCCTCTACATGACGCGATTGAGAACAACCACGTGGAAGTGGTACGTTTCCTGCTGGCCTGTGGCGCCGACCCCACCTTAACCTCTTACTCCGGAAGAGGACCAATCGACATGACCGGCAGGGTTGCCATGGAAACCTTCTTAGAAGGTAAGACAAGAATGTCACTGTGTTGTTGTCCAAGTCTGAGTTCATTCGCGTTTGTCAGGGTTTGTTCAGCTAAAACAAACGATTGTGATGACGCTTGGATTGTGAAGGTCATTGTCGGAATCCCATTGTGCGCCAAGCAAATGTAAGGGACTGAAGATCCGCCCAATTTTCCAAAATGGCTATTTTCTTTCTTTTTCTAAAATGGCAATTTTCTAAATAAAAAAAAAAAAAAATCAGAACTGCCGATTTTCTAAATTTAGAAAAATATGTAAAATGGCAATGTTCTAATTTCTTTAAAATGGCGACAAAAGATCAACGATAGACACTCCCCACCTTACGAACGAGCGGTCGTTCGTCAGGTGAATTTGGTCGTAAGTTGCTTGAGTGCTATATTTTGTATGGAATGTAAACAAATAAAGAACAATTACATCTGGTTTACAGTTTCAAAAAGTTTATATAAATATAATTAAAAAGTTCATTAAAGTGATAAAATGAAAATAAAAATACAATTATAAAATGCACATTTTCAAAGTAAAAAAATCTAAACTGCCAATTGGAACAAAATGGAAAATGGTGATTTTCTAAATTAAAAAAATATATAAAATAAACATTTATTTGTTTTTATTTTCTAAAATGGCGACCATCAACAATAAAAATGTGATTTTCAAAATTAAAATAATAAATTATAAAATTGCAATTTTCAATTTTGTTTTAATTTTCTAATATGGTGACAGTCAAAAAAAAGACCAAAATACTTCTGTTCTACTGTTACAAAAAAGTGAAGTGAATATTCAATTTCAATTTTCAATGTCCATTCAATTTTGATGCGCATCTTTAAAATGAACCAAAAATCATGCTTAAAGGACAACCGACACCACTTTTTTGTTTCCTAACGGACATCAGAAAAAACGTTTTATAGCATCTAAAATACCCAAAACACGCAGGATGATATTTTTAGTCAAATGCAAAACACCAATAAAAATGACTTAAAGTGTCCAAGAACTACAGTAAAGTCTCGTTATATCGATATCGGATATATCAATAGTCCCGGTTATATCGATACTATTTCTATGCACGCATGGAGAAAATTACATGCAAACAGGGTCGGATATATCGATAGTCCCGGTTATATCGATATTTTTTCGGACTCCCTTGAATATCGATATAACGAGACTTTACTGTACTTCAAATTGAACCCGGAAGTGGCCAGTTTCAGAAGGTCCCACCCCCTTGTTCGTGATGTCACGCCAAGACGTCTTGCCTTGCTCGAGAATCAAAACAATGGCTTCACATTCTGAGAAAATGCTTTCTGGTTCCTCATCCAGTTATGATTCAAATAGTTCTGAAGCGGAAAGCATCAATGTTTGCAATCGATTAAAGAATTTATTCCATGTCATTTTGAGGCATCTGGACAGAAATGTAGCACCCAGAAAATGCAGAAAATGCAAAGCTCCGTTGGAAAAGGGCGATTTGTCTCCTGGGAATTTGTGTCAGCGAATATCAAATAGTTGTCTTAGTGCAACACACAACGATTCACCATTGCATTATTTGTGTTTTCCTTCTAATTTCCCCATCAACACGAAGTTTTCAGACCAAACAAAGTACCGCAAAATGCATTGTGTGTCCTTTCTCGGTCAGGGGCGTTCCTTCCGTGACGTGTCGGGAGGACTCGTCACCAACTCAAAAACAAGACTTCCTGAATATTCAGCGCCAGTCTTATAACGTAAAATCTAGCGATGTGCGGTGGAATCTTTGTAAAATACGCTCAGTAGAAGTCATCTGAAGCAATTTTACAAATTATGGACACAAGTTGTCCGGAGGCGTCGGTTGTCCTTTAAGATAGCTTAAATAAAGAAAGTAAAAAAGCAAATGTCAAACACAGAATGGCTCGCTGAAATGTATTTCAATTAATTGCTGTTATACGTAAAGAACCGCCAAGTTTTCCCCCTCCTACATTTTTAATACACCAAATCTGACCCCCTTTGCAAAAAGTTTAGACACCCCTGTCCTACACCCAAATTGACTATCGTACAGGAGTCAACAAACGCATATAAGCATCAGTCGGACATGCTGGCGAGAACAAGAAAAAGTGCTGCAGCGTGCGAGCGTCCGTCCGTCCACTCGCCTGATTACAATTCAGCGCCTGTGTTTGTTCTCTCCCCCCAGAGGCTCTTAATGAGGCTTGGCTGCTGAATCTCAGCTTACCGCCGCGCAAACACGCACACACACACACACACACACTATCTTCTCCTAGCGATTTCCTTCCCCACCACCAACCCACCCCATCCCCATCCAAACACGCCCATCTCTCAGTGTTAGTGCGGCTCCTTTTTGTTGTCTTTCCGGCGCTGTCGTCTTCGGGTCGCTAATGGATTTGTCTGCCTCGCTCTCTCTGCAGAATATCTCGCTGATCTCCGGGGAAGGCCGGAAGGTGATTCTGGAATCTGCTGGGATTTTTATGGCAGTTCCGTGTGCGGTTCGTTTCACACAATCACACCAAATTGCATGAAAGGGGGGTTAGCGCCATGAACGAAAACGCTTGGATGCGTGAGATTGTGAGGTCGAGTGACATTGAGAAATTTTAAGTGGAAGTCAAAGTTAAACGAGCTCTGGAGCCTATTTCAGCTGTTTTCGGGCACTAGGCGGGGAACACCCTGAACCGGTTGCCAGCCAATCACAAAGCACACAGAGATGAACAAATATTCTCACTCCCAATCACACCTCAGGACAATTTGGAGTGCTCAGTCTGCGTGCCATGCATGTTTTTGGTATGTGGGAGGAACCTGGAGAAAACCCACACGGGCCCAAGGAGAACATGCAAACTCCACAGCTGGAATTGAACCAACAACCTCTGCACTGAAAGGTTGTTGGTCCTAATCATAAAAACAAAATTGTGTTTTTAAATAAAGAAAAATCACATTATGTTTTAAAGGACAACCGAACTCTCCGGACAAGTTGTGTCCATAATTTGTAAAATGGCTTGAAATGACTTCTACTGAGCGTCCTTCCATCACGTCAATACTAGAAAGAGCCAGAAGAGGGCGTCCAAGCTCCATGGAAGGAATTTATCAGCCTGTGGAAAAGTTTTTGCAGATTTTGGACACTAAGTCATTTTTATTGGTGTTTTGCATTTGAATAAAAATATCATACTGCGTGTTTTGGGTATTTTAGATGCTATAAAACGTTTTTCTGATGTCAGTTAGGAAACAAAAAAAGTGACGTCGGTTATCCTTTAAAGCTATCCATATAAAAACATTAAAACTGAGAAGACTTTTCTGAAAAGTTGAATTAAACGCAGTGATACCTCAGCTTCCGAACGCTTTAGCTCACGAACCTTTCGCCTCACGAACGTTAATCTTGGCATACGAACTATTTTTCGGGAAACACTCGGAGCGCCACAATGAGTGATGTGACATTCGTGAACGAGCCGGTTCTTGGAGCTGGATCTCTGAAGTGAACGAAGAGAGACGCTCCTAACAAGGAGCTGGAAATGGCAGCCGACTTTTTTTTGTCCTCTATTCCTCGCCCCCAGTCTTCGGTTGAAGCCGGACGTGATTGGTCAAGATCCATGGGAGAGGAGGGAGGGGACACACGCAGCAGTGAGGAGGAGGAGGGGTTAGAGTGCTCACAGCGTGCTTGTTGCACGCTGTGAGCACATGAAACAGGAAAGGCAGATGACAGATGTGGAAATGTGAAAAGGTGAGAAAATGAATAGAAAACACAGTGACATTTGAACTCGTTTCAACTTTATTGATAGTTCAAAGAGACTGCAGGATTAAAATATCCCATCAATCAGGATCCATAAATAACCCGCACAAACCTGTGTGTTTGCCTGCATCTGTTCCAATATCACAACTTCCAAGATGTACAACCCAGAGCTCCTTGGGACACCTTATACAAAACCTCTCAACCCATCTAAACAGACCACACAATTGATGAACAACTAGGTAAAATTATCGCAGAGAAAGCACGGCAACTTCACTCGGATATCGCCAAAAGGCAAACCGGAAGTTCGTTATCCATTGATCTACCAATACCATAGCACATTATTATACATAAAATAAGGTATATTTTGTGTAGTTTTAAGGCTTATCTAGTAGAAAATTATGCTTTATAGGGACCTGGGAATGGATTCTTCTCATTTTAATAGTTTCCTATGGGATATTAATGTTTGGAATACACACTTTTCGCTTTACACACATACTTTCTGGGAACCAATTAAGTTCGTAAGCCAAGGTATCACTTTATGGCCAATGTGTTTCGCGTTCTTTTACACACACACACACCTGTGACTGATAGAACAAAATGTTGTGATCCTGACAATTTTTTTTTCTCTTTGTTGGTGATTCCTGCGGATTTCCTAGAGCCGTACACCGAGGGGGGAGTTTACAACATCCTGGCCCATCCACCAGGGCCTGAAGAGGAGGAAGAGGAAGACACAGAGCGGCGCCTTGGAAGGGAGGAGTTTGAATTTGATTCGTCAACGGGGTAAGTGTTACTGTCTGACGACCACATTTTTCATTAAAAAAATAACAAAATGGTCATAATAATAGTAACACGGCCACATCATTGGCTGCGGATAATCACATGACATTACTTGGCCAGTGCTGCGGGAAGTTCAGTTTCACTCAGTGATTGTTGATAGAATGTCGTCTAATTAAATTAAAATTAAAAATTGGTCTACTTATCTCGTGAAATGTTATTTATCTTTTTCAGTTTTATAATACATGCACTTTTTTCATAACTTGAATTTATATTATATTTTTTCCATTAAAAATTGATATTTAAAATGTATATTTATCTATATATTTTTTAAAGAAAAAAAAATATATTTTTTTTAATTTTATATATATATATATATATATATATATATATATATATATATATATATATATATATATATATATATATATATATATATATATACAGTGATACCTCAGCTTACGAATGTAATTGGTGTAAACGTGTGTGTAAGGCGTAAAGTTCGTCTGCCAAACATTTATTTCCTATAAAAAACCATTAAAAATGAGAATAATCAGTTCCCAGGTCCCCATAAAACATACATTTCGACTAAATAAGCCTTAAAACTACACAAAACATACCTTATTTCATATATAATAAATGTGGTATTTTATTGTCATTGTAAAACCTGTACTATGTAATAAAGTCATTTTATTTAACTTTGTGATGGTAGGTGTCAATGAATGGTAGCAATGGTCGATTTAGCGTAATGGTATTGGGACAGCTAAGTCACACAAACGCACACCTCGTTCGTGTTTTTCAATGATTTCCTTCTTATGCTTGACCATAATTTTCTTTTGTGTCCTCTTCGGTTTAACACTAGCCTGTGGTGGGGTCTTTTTCGGTCCCATAATAGCAAAAGTACTCCACTCGATAACAAACCACGGGGTGACGAAAACTAGTCCGCCATCCACCGTGATCTCCTTCTTCTGCTTGATCGTAACTTTCTTTAATGTTTTCTTAGGCTTAACACCAGCCTGTAGTGGGGTCTTTTTCGGTCCTATAATAGCAAAAGTACTCCACTCGATAACAAACCACGTCTGCACTCACCTTGGCCGGTGCACACCCCCCCTCCGGTGCCATCACACGGTCGATTGCTGTGCGACAGTGAGGTACTGGCTGGCCAAAATTGGGCTGCGAGGGTGTCGCGCTGCCTTGCGTAGAATTTAAAAAAAAAGGGTCTGGCAGTTGTGGTCGTATGTCGCACCGTCGTATATACAGTAAAGTCTCGTTATATCGATATTCAAGGGAGTCCGAAAAAATATCGATATAACCGGGACTATCGATATATCCGACCCTGTTTGCATGTAATTTTCTCCGTGCGTGCATAGAAATAGTATCGATATAACCGGGACTATCGATATATCCGATATCGATATAACGAGACTTTACTGTATATGTAAAACATTTAAATTCCCCCATTGTGGGACTATTAAAGGCTTTCTGATTCTGATTTGTTTCACATTAAAAAATACAAACAAAAGACAGACAGATCCATAGATGCATAGATTTTTAAACACATGGGCCCCTCTTTCAGATCAGATGCCAAGGATTGGCTGCAGTTGGCGAAGGCTACGCCCAAAATCTCCACCATGCTCAGCTCCTCCCTCGAATTTGTGAACAATCGGGAGCCGCCAGCTCCAACAACACCACCACTAGCACCATCATCATCGCCAGATATCTCAGTTCTACCAGCACATGCAACCGCAGGCGGAGCTTCGCAAAGTCAAAACCAGCATCGCGCTCCAGTCACCTCACCGGAAAGTTCAACAACGGTCTCCGTTGAGTGTGAAGTGCAGCACTCGCAAAATAAAGTCGCGGTACGTACACACGGCGGTACCAAGGATCGCAAATGTGGTGAAAATATGGATGCGCAAACAAGGAAACACAATTCTCAGAATGAGGACAGCAAAGATGTTCCCGAAGTCGTTGACAAAGCTTTTCAGAGATTCATTGAGCAGAAGAGTGGAAGCGTACGTGACCCCAGCGGGCAGACTGTGAAAATGGACGCCGCGTGGCGAAGACACTTGGCTAACGTCAGAGTTCACATCAGGGATTTGGGGATAAATTTTGCTGGAGGCCGGACCCCAAGCAATGTGCTGGATTACAGGAAGGTTATTGACAAGGTCACTGAGAGCAAAACAACTCGACTCAAAAATCAAACGAGGAGATGAGGAGTTAAGAAATGATCTGTGACATTTGAATGACATTTTTTGTGAAGGTAAACATTCTTTTTCGGACCTTGGCGTGAACAAAACGGTCTTCATCCAAACATCAACCAAACGTGCCGTCCATTTTCTATTGTGTTGTATCTTCATTTGGGTCACTTGTGAGCTGACTTTGGGTGAGAAACGCATTCGACTGATTGCCAGCCAATCATGGGCCGAGCGTGCAACCAACCCATACTAGGTGCTTATAGTGTACATCGTGTGTACGGTAAATATTAGAGTGGAAAATATTTTTTACCCTCTTTAAAAGCGATCGGTTCAGTTTCATGCCATTTCAGTGGTCGATTTGTTCCAATTTGAGAATGTCGTTCGCTATATTTGTATGTGGTTTTGTATTCTGCTCACAGTTGACTTTTTTTGCAGTTTTCCCCAACTTCATGCCTCATCAAATAAACACAAAGGAGTAGAAAAGAAAATCGTTTACATCTGACTTTCTAAAACAGGCTTGTGTGCCAATCATTTGGCACCTGTATACATAAAGAAAATTTATCTCTAGTGCTACAAATTACCCAGCTAACCCAAATAATATTTCATGTTGTTTTAAAGTGTACAATGTTCAAGTCGATGAGGAGCCAAGTGTGGTACAGTTTGCTTGTGTAGCTAGATGGACCGATAATATACAAAGCAAGCTGGGAAGCAAGCTAGCTAGCTGGTTTTGTATCTAGCTCACTTGTAGATGTTCTATCTATCTATCTATCTATCTATCTATCTATCTATCTATCTATCTATCTATCTATCTATCTATCTATCTATCTATCTATCTATCTATCTATCTATCTATCTATCTATCTATCTATCTATCTATCTATCTATCTATCTATCTATCTATCTATCTATCTATCTATCTATCTATCTATCTATCTATCTATCTATCTATCTATCTATCTATCTATCTATCTATCTATCTATCTATCTATCTATCTATCTATCTATCTATCTATCTATCTATCTATCTATCCATCCATCCATCCATCCATCCAGATAAGTAGCTCACTAGATACGTAGATTGAGCATAGTGTAACTCTAAAATATTTTTTGAAGTTAATGTTAACCATGGCATCTCCATCTGTGCGTTAACATGAATGTCGCGTGACCGCTTGTTTGGACTCTTCAACTGTTTTCTTGTTTAGAGAGACGGATCAATCGATACAAAGCCAGCTAGCTAGCTGAATTTGTATCTAGCTAGATAGTTTGCTGGCTAGTAGGCTTTGTGTCTTGCTAGCTAGTTTGCTAGCTAGTTGGCTTTGTATCTAGCTAGCTTACTACCTGTTTAGCTAGCTTGCTATCTATATAAGTAGATATAACAAGTTAATGTTGACCAATGGGTATCACCATCTGTGCGTTAACATGGCCGCTTGCTTGGGCTTTTGAACTGCTTGTTTGCTAGATGGATCAATAGATACAAAGCCAGCAAGCTAACATGCTCGATGGCTGAATTTTTATCGAGCTAGCTAGTTTGCTAGCGCGTTGGCTTTGTATCTAGCTGCTTAGTTCTCTAGCTAGTTGGCTTTGTATCTAGCTAGTTTGCTACCTATTTAGCTACCTTGCTAACTCGACAAGTTGATAATAATAATATTAATAATACATTTCATTTATAAGCACCTTTCAAAACTCAAGGATCTGTGCGTTAACGTGAATGTCGCATGACTGCTTGCTTTGGGCTCTTAAATGTCATCTTAGCTCTTAGCACAATGGGGTGTCAACAAAACAAGCAATGAGTGATGTATTTATATATTTTTAGATCATTTTATTTTTGAAGGGGTAGTGAAGGTGTGTGAAACGAGCAAGAAACACACATGGTGAAGGAAAGCCAGACGGTTTCAAGCTTCCCTTTTTTTACTTCCACACAAACAATCTCACACATGCATTGTCGCACACATTCCACCAAGACAAGGTCACTCTCACACACACACACACACACACACCTTCATGCTTCACGGGCAAAGCTTTTAACGTGACTTTCTCTTTTCCTCTCAGGCATTTGCTCTCTCGCTCACTCTTATCTGACTCGCTCGCTCCTTCATGAGGAAAATTAGGAAATCAATTAGGCCCTCCTCCCTTCCTCATTTCCTCCCCCGACTTCCTCCTCTTCCGTCACACGCCGTAGTGGTGGCGGTGGGTGTTGTGGAACAGACGTGACATCACAGTGGTTTTTTTCCTTCATCTGCCGCAATGGCAAACTACCTAAAATTCTGAAGATTCTGATGGAGGATTATAATCGAGTGAATCCTTTTAAAGGACAACCGACGTCACTTTTTTGTTTCTTAACTGACATCAGAAAAACGTTTTATAGCATCTAAAATACCCAAAACACGCAGTCTGATATTTTTATTCAAATGCAAAACACCAATAAAAATGACTTAAAGTGTCCAAAATCTGCAAAAAATTGAGCTGCGAATTGGGCATTTTCAAAAAGTCCTGCCCCCCGTTCGTGATGTCACGCCAAGACGTCTTGCATTGCTGGAGAATCCAAACAATGGCTTCAGATTCGGAGAATATGCTTTCTTGTTACGCATCCAGTTATGAATATGATTCAAATAGTTCTGAAGAGCAAAGCATACATGTTTGCAATCGATTAAAGAATTCATTCCGTGCCATTTTGAGGCAACATTGGGGGGAAATGTCTCACCCAAAAAGAGGCAGAAAATGGGGACCTCCTGTGGCCACCTCTGTTTCCACAGGCTTTTAAATTCCTTATATGGAGCTTGGACGCCCTCTTCTGGCGGCTTTTGGGTGCAACACGGTTTTCAGACCAAACATGTACAGCAAAATACATTGACGTGATGGAAGGACTGCTACAATGTGTCTTTTTTTCGGTTAGGGGCGTTCCTTTAGTGACGTCACGTACGGACTCGTCACCAACTCAAAAACAAGACTTCCTGAATATTCAGAGTGAGTCTTAAAACGTAAAATATAGCTATATGCGGTGGAATCTTATTAAAATACGCTCAGTAGAAGTCATTTGAAGCCATTTTACAAATTATGGACACAACTTGTCCGGAGACTTCGGTTGTCCTTTAATGCATTTGTTTAAAATAAAGGCCTGTGTTGTTTTTTACTCTGGTTTCCTCCCACATAAACAAAAGCACGCATGGCAGGTCATTGGAACATTCTAAATTATCCCGAGATGTGAGTGTGACTGTGAATGGTTGTTCATTTTTAGGTGGTTTACGATTGGAGAGCAACTGGTTCAGGGTGTCCCTGTCTATTCCACAAAGACAGCTGGAATAGGCTCCAGCACCCCACGTGACCCTTGTAAGGATAAAGCGACTTGGAAAATGGAAGGAAGGATGTTTGAAATGATAATAAACATGTGACATATTTTGATGGTTTTAATACTCATTGGATGGAAAGTAAATTCTCAGAACAAAATAGTTTGGCTTTATTATTATATAACTTTGTTTTTTTTTTTTATCATTCACAATTCTACTTTTTTTGCCCTTCGCATTGTGGCCTGAATCGACCTCTATAGAATTTCTTTTGGGGACACATGATTTGATTTCATTTACGCGAGCAGTTTTACCAATTTTTAACTTGCTAGAAAATTCTAAGCACGTGTGTTTGGTTTGCATGCACACACACTCACACCCACATGCAATCTAATTCCTTGTGTGTGTGTGTGTGTGTGTGTGTGTGTGTGTGTGTGTGTGTGTGTGTGTGTGTGTGTGTGTGTGTGTGTGTGTGTGTGTGTGTGTGTGTGTGTGTGTGTGTATTCGTGTAGCACATTATTTAAATTGGCCGGGGGAGAAACGAGACAGACAGAAATCTCCCCCCCCCCCGGTCTGTCCCACCTCCCCCAGCTGTCTACTCGCTCTGTCGCTCTCCGCCTTTGTCCGCCATCCTCTCGTCCGTCTTCCCGCTACCCTCCACCCCCAATCCCACCACATCCCCCTCCAGTCCGCCCTTTCCTCGCATCGTCCAATTACGTCCCTGTCGCCGCCTCGTTCTTCATTCCGTTGCCAGGGGCTGTCACATTGAGCGGTTGACGCGCTAAACTATTTCCTACCTTGCGTCGCTCTCGGCGTTAATAGATGTCGACGAAAAATGCTGCTATGGAGAGAAGAAAGAATAATATTTTTGTCCAATAAGGAGAAGAGGTCAAATGCCACTATATATATGTATAGGGAAATATTTCAGGCCTTATGGATGATCACATGGTGACAAATGACACTATTGTCTTTTGTTGAAAACTATTGTTATTTTTGGCACTTGTTTGACTTTTAATCATGATAAAATGTGATTTAAAAAAATACAATTTCATCGTGGTTATAGTTTGAACACGAAACGGATTTATTCGACGTAAAGTGTACACACACACACACACACACACACACACACACACACACACACACACACACACACACACACACACACACACACACACACACACACACACACACACACACACTCATTCGGCCGCCTCCAGTCTTCCTCTCCAAATTGTCTTTCATTGTACTTGGTCATACTGTCCCCTGATGGTCATTGTTAAACATCACATTACCATCCACCATCGAAAAAAATATTTTTTAATTCACTTGGACGTTTGTTTATTGCAAGTTTATAAATTGTAAATACCTGATTTCAAATATTTCTGGAAAAAGATTAAATATCGACTTATTTGTCTTTTAAGTACAATAACGTATAGTTATTTTTTTACATCCCACCTCTGGACAAGCAGTGAATGGCCATCATTGACAGAAATGCCCACTAGAGGGCAGTAACACGCCGCATGTTGAATGGGACTGTTGTTCTGTCTCCCTGAAGGGAGGGATAGTGGGGTGGGGGGCAGAAAATGTCATGAGACCATGTTTGCTCTCCTGCAGACAGCACGTTGGTCATATGAGCAGCAGAAGCAGACGAAGAAGAAATGGCGATGGACAGATTGTCCCGCTGGATGAGGAGGTGCTGCTGTTGCGAGGTCGAAGTGGATGAGGGGGGCAAAGGTCCATGGAAAGGAGAAGAAGAGGAGGAGGAGGAAGAGGGGCAGGTGGAGGTGTTGAGAATGGAGGAAAGGCCCGTGAAGAAGAGCAACAGTTCTTCATCACTGCCAGTTTCCGAGGTATTTGGTGAAACGATAAGAAACAAAAGTAGTCTTTGCATTTGCTTTTAAAGCTGGCAAGTTTTACTTGTGGACACTCTGCTTCCAACATCCATTGAACTCCAGAATATTTCGTTCCAATGCATTTTAAATTACAGTGCAGTCGGCCATCTTGGTGTTAGGAACTATATGTTGAAGTGAGTTGTATACTTCCATTTAGACAAAGGTAGTGCTTTGACCCCATCCTGAAGAATTGATAATTCACTTTGTGTGTGTGGGGGGAGGTTCCTTTATCATGATTTATTAAATTATTATTTTATTTTATCTTTTTGGCCAAGATGACTCCTGACAGTGGCCCGCAGCCTCACTGGTTCCACACTCTGCAGATGCGACGGCTTCGAGTGCAGAGAGACCGCAGCAACAGTGACCCGTGGAGTCAGACAAACTGCCAAAACCCCATTTTCTGGGTCAGCTGAGACTCATCCTCAATTTTACACCTCAGGTGACATTTAGTGGCACCACTTACCCGTAGGCCTGTGTTTTAATTGCATTTGTGTACATGTGTGCGCAATATCAGAAACCTGGACTTCAGTTTGGAACGGCCAACTCGTACGTGAGCCTGGAGAAACTTGGAGAAGGCTCATACGCGTCCGTTTATAAAGGCATCAGCAGGTGAGAAATCACGGCTGTCAAATTTGAAAGTGCTTGATGTAAAATACTACAGAGGTGGAACAATGGATTTGCACTGGAATACAAAATCACTGAGAAAAAAAACAATAACAAAAACTTTGACTTGGAAGTCGCCAAACGATTGCCAATCCCTCACTTTGGAACAAGCCCCCGTTAAAGGTTATAGGTCAGGCCAGGTCTCTTTAAAACACATTTTTATTATGTGGCTTTTGTCTAAGCATGCAACCGACCATTGTTTTGTGTTTTTGCAATTTTTATGTTATTAATTTTTTGTTGTAATATTAATTTTATGGACACAATTTTGTGTGCGGCCATGGTTATTTTTGAAGTGCCCTATGAGTTGTATTGAATTGAGATTCAACTCTTGTCCTTAAATTAAAGCAAACGGAGTGGAAATTCTGAATAATATCCTACAGTCAGGGGGATCGATATTTTGCTGTCAATTATCTGATTACCTGTAGTTAAACCATAATTCACTTTGTCTTGACAGCCATGTCCATTCTTACAAATGTAAGATTATGTTATATTCTTAAATTATTATCATTTTATGTTGGAGCATCATATTCTACCACGTTAAGAAGACCAAAATAACATTTGTTTGTTAAATAATTGCTTCGACGACTATTTATGTTTCTCGCTTCTAATTGGCTGTTAAAAGTAAAAAAAATCAGGAAGTAATTTAGTCGGCGCGCGCTTTTGGTTGGCTGTTGAACGTTAAAAAATAGCAAGTGATCGAGTCGCCGCTCGTATTTTTTGCTCCCTTCACGAGATGCGGTAGTTCTTTCAATCAATCCGCGTTCCGAATGGAATCATCTCTCCGTTGCTGTTTCGGAAAGTGTCCATTAAAAAAAAACGAATCCCTCAACTTCGACAAACAGCGATGCAGGTTTCACGTCGCGTTGGTGATGAACGACGCTACATAGGCGCTAGGGGGTGCTGTATCCCCGAGAGAAACACGCCGAGCTCCCGTCAAGGTCCCTCAGTAATGTCTTCTTCTTTTCCTTTCGGCTTTTCCCTTCAAGGGATCGCCACAGCAAATCAGTGTCCTCCATCTTTAGAGGTTTGATCAGCATGTTTGTTTTGGCCACGTTTTTACGTCGGATGCCCTTCGTGACACAACCCTCTGTATTTATCCGGGCTTGGGACCGGCACAAGAAGACATATGTCCCTTTGTGGCTACAGAACAAGCACAGTATGTAGTTACAGTATTTATTTACGTAAAAAAAAACAAATTCGCAAGTAGCCAATAATTTCTCATACAATCGCTGCTCCCGTGTGTGTGTGTGTGTGTGTGTGTGTGTGTGTGTGTGTGTGTGTGTGTGTGTGTGTGTGTGTGTGTGTGTGTGTGTGTGTGTGTGTGTGTGTGTGTGTGTGTGTGTGTGTGTGTGTGTGTGTGTGTGTGTGTGTGTGTGTACAGTTTTACCCCACGTGTGCGTATTTGTTCGTCTTTCAGTTCTTTTCACGTTGGGTCAGTTCGTTCAGATCTATTTTCAAAATAGGTTTTGTGGTAATTATAAAATACGTTTGAATCTATTGATAAATTGTTGGCTCAATGCTAGAAAAGGCATTTTTACGTCCCAAGTCAATCATCCCCAATGTATTATCGCACAAAAAGTTGCAAATGGAAATCATGCACTGTAGATACTGCATCATAATAAAAACCATCAAAATGAATTAGTTCATTTTCAAACGTCGTGGTATGTATGTCTCAGTTCCACATAATAAAACCATAAACATTACAAATAGATAGCTGATGATAATCATGATGATGATGATGATGTTTACTTGGTTTGTGGAGGATCAATGGGCAGCTGGTGGCGTTGAAGGTGATCCAGACAAAGACTGAGGAGGGTATGCCGTTTACTGCAATCAGAGAAGGTGAATTCACACACACACACACACACACACACACACACACACACACACACACACACACACACACACACACACACACACACACACACACACACACACACACACACACACACACACACTCATTGAAAATGGCAATTTTTAAAAACTTTTAAAAAAAACTAAAATAGCAATTTTCAATATTAAAAAAAATCTAACTGACGATTTTCTAAATTTCCAAAAAAGTCTAAAATGGCAACTTTTACTTTTTTTTTGAAGTGAATATTGAATTTCAATTTTCAATGTCCATTCAATTTTGATATACAACAGCTGAAATTAAAATAAAAAAGCAAATATTAAACACAGAATGGCTCGCTGAAATGTATTGAAATTAATTGCTGTTTCATCTAAAGAACACCCACCAAGGTTGTCACCCCCACTAGATTTTTAACATACCAAATCACTTTGCAAAAACATTTGAACCCCCTGCATTAAAAAATGACAAAAACATTATCTCTTTTGCTCTCAAACTCGAATGTTTGAAAGTGGGGTGTACATATGCTTATCCCCCACCAACCATCTGCCTCCAACCACACCCCACCCCACCCCACCGTTCCCTCTGGCAGATCCAGTGTGTGCCAGTGTCACTGTCGAATCCTGTGATTCATTGACAAAGCGACAATAGAACATTTCTTCTGTGTATGTGTGTGTGGGTGTGTGTGTGTGTGCGTGTGTAGCCTCACTGCTCAAAGGCCTGAAACACGCCAACATCGTCCTACTCCACGACATTGTTCACGCCAGAGACTCGCTCACCTTCGTCTTTGAATATGTGGTGAGACGCCCTCGTGGTGGCACGCCCGCATCCATTTGCCTCACGCGTGTGACTTGCAGCAGACGGATCTGGCACAGTACATGAACCAGCATCCCGGGGGGCTCCACTCCCACAATGTGCGGGTAGGACAACTTCTCGTTGGTCCATCCGTTTTTAAGTGATTTCTTGATTCAAAACCAGCATGAGTCGAGTTTCCCCAATGAGGGATTCTCGCTGGTATTTTAAACACAACCAAATTGAATGGATCTCCCCCCTGATAGATCTTCATGTTCCAGTTGCTACGCGGTCTTACCTTCATCCATGAACGTCGGATCCTCCATCGAGACCTGAAGCCTCAGAACCTGCTCATCAGCTACTTGGGAGAGCTCAAACTGGCTGATTTTGGTCAGTTCCTAACGGGAGGACCGTACCCCATCGGGTGTCACGTTGCTGTGACGAGACTGACCGACCCACTTTTTGGTTCCCCTTGCAGGTCTGGCTCGGTGCAAATCTGTCCCCTGTCAGAGTTTCTCCTCAGATGTGGTTACCTTGTGGTACCGCCCTCCCGACGTCCTGCTGGGATCGACAGATTATTCCACGGCTCTGGATATCTGGTCAGCTGCCATACATCCATTTACTGACCCAGTTCATCCGAACCTGGTGGACAGCCAATCGCAGTTGACGGAATGTCCTGATGCGGAAATAAGTCTCATTCAAATTCGACACACTATTATCACGGTTTGCGAGGTGGTGTTGGTTGTGGATCCCAAATAAGCAGGCAGGAAGGAACAGCATGTTGTATTTGACAAATTGTATTAAAATAAGTCAGCAGGAACAAAATCTAAAACATCAAAGTCATCCGAACAGAAAAGTACAAAATATCAAAGAAAACCATGAGTAAAAATCTGCCAAGATGAAACAAACCTGACAGGGTGAAGCAAACACATTCAAAGACCTGACACGGAATGGTCGTGCCGGGAGTCCTTTTAACTGCCACTGATTGGAACCTGTGCAACTGCAGGCGGGGCCGACAGCGCTATCCGTTGGTCGCCAACCAGAATGTGACAGTCCGCCACTGATCGGAACGACCAACACCTGTGCAGGTGCAGGCGGGGCCGACAGCGCTACCCGTTGGTCGCCAACCAGATCATGACAACTACTTGCTCAGTGGGACATACATAGATATGACAGTCATCTTCATAGCAGTGGAGAATATACCATGTTTCCTTAGTATGGAACCCTGTGGGAGTAGGTATAGTGAGAACATTAGTCCCAAAATTGAGCGCTGCGGAACACCACATGACAGAGGGGTAGTACGTGACTCAGAGCAAGCCAGGGCGAACACAAAAGGTTCTGTCAGAGGGTAGGACCTAAACCAGTCAAGAGCACTACCGGTAATGCCCACCAAGTGCTGATCTAATATAACCAGACACACATAATCTCCAGTGTAATAGGACTGACTCAGTGCTATGCATCGTCTTGACACCTGACTGGAAGACCTCCAAGATGTTATGTTTATCCAAGAAAAATTCAACTGCATCTGCACCACATTTTTAAGCAAATTTGAGATGAAAGGCAGTTTTGAAATGGGCCTAAAATTTGACAGTGCATCTTGATCAAGACCAGGTTTCTTAATCAAGGGTTGCACAACAGCATGTTTAAACTGTTGGGGGACAATGCCAGAAGAGCGGCTGCTGTTGATAATTTGCTAAGACTGATGTGCCAATACTCGGGAGAACTTCCCAAAATAAATGTGGAGGAAGAGAGTCACGTGGAGCCAGATGGCTTAGACTGGCGAGCCACAACCAACCTTTAAAAGGGTCAAGGACACAGCTTCAAAGGAATCTAGCACATCTGAACACGGAACTTTGACAGAAGTTTCAAATGTGGTATTTGAAGCAAGAGTCCTCGCAATAGAAATATTATCAATGAAAAACTGAAGGAATCTGTTGCACATCTCGGGTGACGGTTCCGAGCAAGTAGACCAAAGGGGTTTGAGTACAGAATGGATGATTTTAAATCATATACACGTGTTGTGACAGTTAGCCTGAATAAGGTCCGACGAATATTGTCTTTTAGCCTCTTTTACTGTGATTTGATAGTTACACCTAGTCTTTCCATAATTGATCAGAGACCTGCAATTAATCTTTTTTCCACTTATGTTCTGTTTTACGACACGCCTGTCTAGCTGTGTGTGTTTTGTCATTAAACCAAGGCTCGGGTTTAGGTTTTGGGAGCACAGCTTTAGAAGGAGTCACTGAATCTAGAATGGCCATGGCTTGATGATTGTTTTAATGCGTCTCTTTGTATCTTGCTCCTTTAAATCCTGTTTCTGAAATTCCTTGGGATGTTTCTTGACGAGACTCTCCATTTTTAGAGCTTTGTCAACTTCTTGAGGACGGGTCTTGTCTTGTTTCTCTTCTCTCTGTGGTTTCTGTTGTAGTTTTTCAGCATCTTCTTTGAGTAATTCCACAGACCTTTGTCTTTGGAAGGTTTGCTCAACTCAACATTGTCCCATTTTACTTTCTCTTCTATCTCGTCCTGTGCTGATTCTTGGACTATCTTCACTCCCTTTTTAGTTTTCCTAACGTCCTTTTCTTTGTTAGAAATTTATTTGACTTCTGTCTGAGTTTTCTTGACTTCTCTATTGGTACCTTTGACTTCTGAAAAGCTTCTTTGACCTCCTTGTCTTGTTTCTGTGGTTTCCTGACTTGCTTTGAAGATACCTTGACCAAGAGGTGAGTTCCTCTGTGTCAGATGAGGGTACGCAAAGTTTATTAAAGGCGTCGGAGAACTGGCTAGCAGTCAGAGGATTAAAAAATCGCCGTTTGCAGGCAGGAGCGACAGATTTTATAGCAGCACCTAATAGGACTACATCAAATAAGACTGCCATGTGATCAGAAATCCCATTTGCAGAGATTTTCAAGTTTGACATTGGTAGCCCACAAAGAAAAAAACAGGTCTAGAATATGTCCTTGTTCGTGTGTCGGGCTGGTCACATGTTGCACAAAATTGAAAGAGTCAATCATGACTTGCCAAATATGAGACTCGCTTCCACCTGTGTCCAGGGGGGCCGGTTGCATCTTTGTGGAGATGCTGGAAGGGGCTCCGGCATTCCCGGGTGTCACCGACGTGTTTGACCAGCTGCAGCAAATCTTTATGGTTGGTACAACAAACATCTGAGCTGATTATTTTTTTTTAATAAAATGAAGAAATGAACATGATGTCCACAGTCACAGATGAAGTTGATGCAAATAACCTTCACGTTTTTGCGTCTCTGCAGGTGCTTGGGATTCCATCAAAGGAGACCTGGCCCGGAGTCACGCGGCTGCCCAATTATCACTCAGGTCAGTCTCGTCTTGTCGCATCCAATTGCCGTGTGGCGTGTGATTATGGCTCCGTTGATTTGTTTCTATCATGCGGCAACACGTCCGCCATGTTTGATGTGGCGGATTTGCAGCTGAACACAATGGAATGGAATTCAGAAAATCCATTTCCACTAAGGGGAACAAAATCAATGCCATTTTTTCCACTCATTCACACACACACACACACACACACACACACACACACACACACACACACACACACACACACACACACACACAAAAGTCAAATGTTGGTATGTTGTTTGACAAGCGTACCCTTCTTCGTCCTACTAATTTTGAGAAGTAAGCCTTCTGCTCGAACACCAGGCCAAAGTTTTCACGTCTCATTCTTGTTGTTGTTCCAGACTGGTCAATTTCCTCCAAGCTGAAGCCAATTCGCTCAGTGTGGAAAAGGTGAGAAAGGCAAAGAAAAAGTTTAAAACTCAGGATTGGGAATCATCTTATTTTCTGATGAATCACGAAATGCGGTTCAGTAGGTACAGCCAAAATCAGTCAACTGCTTTTTTGTGGTTTGTCCGATTATTGTTCAAGTGAGTGTGAATCGGAAAACCAAAAATATTGCGAAAGTCTGAATGATATTTACAATATGACCTTTCGGAACACATTTGAGCAAAGCGCCATAAAAGTTGACACACGTGATTTGAATTGGCGGACCATGTAAAATGAGGTGGCGGGGCCGAATCTGGCCCCGCTGTTTTTGCGTTTTATACCCGCGATTTAGAGCATTTCATTTATCTGCCGTGCCTGTTTTTGGAATGTGGGAGGAAACTGTAGTAGCCGGAAAGTACCTGGGAAAAAAAACCCGCACAGCCAGGGGAGAGAATGCTAAGTCCGCACTAGCCGGAATTGAACCCTGCACCTTCGCAAATTATATTTCAAATATGATCACAATAATAATAGAACTGCTTATGTCTTTTTTCTGCCAAAGTCTGAGTTTTCACGATGGCCTACAAAAAAAAATCCATCTGTGTCTGACTTGACTTTGTTTCCGCTAACTTCGAACCCGCTAACAACACGCTGCTCATGAATGATGAGGTTTTCACGTTGGAGATGAGTTCTCGACAACATTCCGGCTCTCCTGAGGAGATATGATTGATCTGCGTTTAGATTGAGTCGACTCCCGACCAAAACCGAAGACCTGGTTCAGAAAATGCTGATGCTCGCGCCTGCCGACCGTATCCCAGCGCCAGATGCCCTGCTGCACCCCTATTTTAACATCTTGCCGCCGCCCATCATGCACCTGAGGGACAGTAAGAACCCATTCCATCATGCACCTCACCGTCATTTCACTTCCCGCGTTCCCACCTCTTTGTGTTTTTCTAGCCGTGTCCATCTTCAAGGTGCCCGGCGTCCATCTGGAGACAGAGTTCCGCGACACCTTCACTCCCGGCGGACGAGTCCGACCTTCAATTTTGCCTGCCATCAAATTTTGGTGAGCTCTGGAATGCTTTTTGTAACTCTTACCCAACTTTGGGTTCATTATTTTGGCCTGGCGGATTGGTTTCAAGATTGGATTTGGGCGGGCCGAAGAGCTGAAAAGCTGGTTGCCGTTTTGAAGTGAAGTACTGAAGCCAATGAACTGAAAAGAGCTGGCTCATGTGCATCGTGTGAGTGACTCACTGATGGGGAGAAGTTGTTTCTTCAGAAGTGCCTGAGGCCATTTTGAAAGTTCGGGTTAGCATTACGAGTAGGGTTCGGGTTGGGATTAGGTTATGTGTTAGAGCAGGGGTGTCAAAGTCATTTTTTGCCGCGGGCCACATTGTAGTTATGGTTTCCTCTCGAGGGCCGTTATGAATTTGGGGAAGCCATGAGAATGTTTAATCCCCTCCACATATAGAGCGCACAACAAGAATATCAAGAACAATGACTGTTATTGTGGTTTACATCCAAAAATGTGACATTTTGGGTAGGATTTTAGCAAGCATCATGGAATTTCACAAGTGTGATTTGCTTTCACGAGCCGAAAAAAATGATGTGGCGGGTCGGATTTGGCCCGTGGGCATTGACTTTGACATCTGTGTGTTAGAGGGTTTGGGTTAAATTTAGGGTTTGGGTCAGGGTTATTTTAGGGTTAAGGTGTTGAATTTGGGGTTAGGGTCAGGATTTATGGTTAGAGATCGGGGTTAGGATTAGAGTTAGGGGAGGGTTAAGGGTTCGGGGTTTGGGTTAAAATTAGGTGTTAGAGGGAAGGGTTAGGGTTAGAGATAACAGATTCGGGGCTAGGTGTGGGATTTAGGGTCATAGTTCAAGATTAGGGATGTGGTTGGAATGTTGGGGTTGGGGGTATTTGTCATGGAGTTAGTCTTAGGTTCAAGGTTCAAGATTAGGGTTAAGGGAAAGGGTTAGTGATAGGGTTAGAGTTAGGGGCGTGGGGTGGAGGTCAGGGGCAGGGATAGGGGTTAAGGTCCAGGGTTTGGGGGTTATGGTTAGGGTTGGAGTGTCGGGGTTGGGGGTTTGCGTCATTGTTGGAGTTAGGGTTAGTGTTCAGGGCTAGGGTTAGGGTTAGTGCGAGACTTTAGGGTTCGGGTGTAGGGGTTAGGGTTGGAGTGTAGGGGTCGAGAGTTTGGGTCATGCTGGGGTTAGGGTTACGGTTAGGGTAAGCTTTCAAAATTAGGGTAAAGGGGAAGGGTTTGTGCGAGGGCTAAGGTTGGAGTTAGGGTTAGGGGTATGGTAGGGTCAGGGGTTGTGTTAGGTTTAAATTTAGGAATTGAACCTGGTACCTTTGCACTGTGAAGTCTACATGCTAACTACTACCCACTCCCTCTCTCAGTCTACACAAACTTTCACTATTTCTAGTTTTGTTAATGATGTGTCATTTTGGTCAGCAAATTTCCGAGTCAAAAGAATGACATTTATATTGTTGTCAAAATTGGTTTCAAATCAAACAGTTGTCAAGCTTCAAAGAGAAATGATGGTGACAGACTTTCCAAACTCAAAGAAAAAAAAAGTGTTGTTACATGCGACAAGCTGCCGAGAATAATAACGACTGGCATAATTTATTCTACCATTTGCTCTCTATTAGCATCTCTTAAACAGCCGCTCAAGTCTGTCCCTGAGAATCCTTGTGAATAATTCATGTTATTTTCACTGAAATTAAACCCTGTTGGATATCGCCGTGCCGCTGTCTTTATGACAAACCAAATATGTAACAAGTGTGAACAAAAGAAGACGGGCAGGGAGTTTGTTGGCAAAATAGGCACCATTCATTGAAATACTCTACATCTGTTTGTATACCTTTCTCAAGATTCGAAGATTCGAATGAACCATTTGTGATTAAAAGAATAACACATTGTAGATTTGTTTATTTACTACTTTTTTGTGTCTTTTGGGGGGGGGGGGGGGTTGGCTGCTATTCTGTTAGACAGAGGGGCAGTTGGCCACGCCAAAGACTGGGATAAGGCTGATGAAATTCACTCGACCAAAGAAACAAAATGGAATAGTTTTTATTTGTTTTTAAACATGGCCCTTTAATCGCTCAGTTTATTTATTCATGTATTTATTTCTGTGTTTATTTATTGTTATCCATTTGTTTATTTATTTGTCTATTTGTTCATTTAATTGTTTTCAAACTATTTTTATTCGTTTTACCTGTTTAATTATGTATGTATCTATGTATTTATTTGTTTGTATTCATTTATTTGTTTATTTATTCACTCATTTGTTTAGTATTTTTTAAATGTTTTGTTTGTTTGTTTGTTTGTTTGTTTGTTTGTTTGTTTGTCATGTCCTCAAACGAAAATGTTTGCACACCGCTGCTACCAATGGTCTCTAACTCATGAACTCCTTCCAGTTATGGTTGCGATGTAACTTTGTTTTGTACTTTGTACGTAATTGTCGCGCCACATACAACGACAAACCCCCCACAACATCTCCTCCCGCCCCGCCACTTTGTTTCTTTTGTTTTCATAATGTGAAACTTGGCGGCGACCTAAAAAAAAAAGTTGTTTTCTCGGCGTGAGTTGATTCGGTTCATACATTACCATTTGTTTTGATTCTTTTGATTGACACTGAGTGGCACAAAGTTCGGAAAGATAAAAGAGCGAGAAGCTTTGCGTGAATATTTTACGGCGTGTTTGTTTTTCGGCAAATCTCTCATCTCGGTCCGTTGAGCAAAAAAAAATAATAATCATTTTCATTCGCTACATTGACATAAATAAACATTAGCCTTTTGATTTTTGCCTTGTGCAGATTGTGACGATTGACAAGTTTGATTACAAACATTTTAATGTTCTTTTATTTTTACATTTTTTGGGGGCGGCAATTGTAAACAACTGCAATAGAATTATTGAAAGTTTTATTATTGAAAGTTCCAATCGACAAATCTTCAATTAAATAACGATCCAAAAAGTAATCTGGACTCGAAAGGAATTGGGGAACTAATTGGATACACTACACAGTACAAAAGGGCAAACAAAAAAAGATATTGTCATGAAAATGCGAGTTAATAAAGACCATCTGAGAAATGCGACTCACCATGACTCCCCCAAGTAGCTCTCGTCTGAATTGTTCAGTCACTTCCGTAATGATTTAATAATCTTAGTGCACGACTCTGTTACATATGGAAATTGCCAAACGAACCGAAATTCCGAAATTTCCAAACCGAACGAGGATTTTGACATCGGAATGAAGCAAATGTTTGATTTGAAAAAAAAATCTTTCATTTTTTTTCTTTAAAGTTGTCGGCCACCTGGGCGGAGATATTCTGTAAATTGTACGCACAACGTAAAAGTTGCACGCCCCGGGCGTCCCGGTACGCGTTATTTCAGAGTCTGCCATTGGATAATTTCTCACATAAATTCATAAACGACAATCTATGACCAAAAAAAAAAAAAAGAAATCTCAACTATTTTTTTACTCAATCCAAACTTTTAGCATCCGTGTAGAGAATATTAACCTGAGCTGATTTATTTTACAATTACAAACTTGATACATTTTCAAAATTAATAATTCATCTTTAAAAAGTGGAGCGAAACAACATTGGTGACATTGGAACGTAAGACAAGCATTCACATCTCAGCGTCTTGGTTTAAAGATGGGGGGGTGGAGATCCCTCATGAAGCAGTCTTTCAATCTTGGATTATCACTCTCATCGTCGTTGGGGATTTAAAAAAACATTGGGATTAATCAAAAATATTTTTCTGCTGCTTCTGTCAAACTTACATGCACCTAAATCCTTCACCAAATCTTTTTAAAAGCTGCAGAGCTTCTGTGCTGCCTGGAGCGCCGCCAAAGCCAATCACAGACAACAATCTGGTAGATGAAAAAATCAGCCAATTGCTGCAGATGGAGTCTCAATCCCCACCCCCTAAACCAAAGTCGGAGGCTGAGACTCAGCGTGGCGCAAAAACTTCCCCGAGCAACTCGGCAGTGACGGGTCGTTTGGGTTACATTTCTGTTGCTCGGCTGGATTGGACGACCACCATAGCGATGCCGGGGATCTGGTCCCGGTGGCTGAGCTACTCTTTACTCTTTCTCATCCCACTGGTCTCAAGTCAGGAACACGAGGGCTTTTCTGTCCCGGATCACGGATTTTGTCAGTCCATCTCCATCCCCCTTTGCGCCGACATCGCTTACAACCAGACCATCATGCCTAACCTGCTGGGTCACGGCAAGCAAGAAGACGCGGGGATGGAGGTCCACCAGTTCTACCCGCTGGTCAAAGTCCAGTGCTCGCCGGATCTCAAGTTCTTCCTGTGCTCTGTGTACGCGCCGGTGTGTACGGTTCTGGAACGGGCCATCCCCCCTTGCCGGACTTTATGTAAGCGGGCTCGGCGGGGCTGTGAGGCGTTGATGAATAAATTTGGCTTTCAGTGGCCAGAGAAGTTGCGCTGTGAGAAGTTCCCGGTCCAGGGTGCTGGGGAGATATGCGTGGGACAGAACGCATCTGACAAGAACGGTCCCACGCCGACTCTGACCACAGACCTCGCCGGGCTGTTGAACTTTGCTTCCCGGGGCTCAAGAGACCCCGTCTTCTCCTGCCCGCCGCAGCTGGAGGTGCCCGCCTGCCTCGGCTACCGTTTCCTCGGAACCAAGGACTGTGGCGCCCCATGCGAGGTCTCCACGCCTGAGGGACTGATGTACTTTGGGGAGGAGGACCTCAAGTTCGGGCGACTCTGGGTCACCATCTTGGCCGGACTCTGCTGCGTCAGTACCCTCTTCACCGTCCTCACATATGCGGTGGACACCCAGCGGTTTTCTTACCCAGAAAGACCGGTGGTCTTTCTCTCTGGTTGTTACTTGATGGTGGCGCTGGTGTACGTCACTGGTTTCCTGCTTGAGGACAAAGCGGTGTGTGTGGACAAGTTCAAGGCAAACGGTTACAAGATGGTGGTTCAGGGTACCAAGATCAAGGTCTGCACCGCGCTCTTTGTGGTGGCTTACTTCTTCACCATGTCCAGCTCTGTCTGGTGGGTCATCCTGTCACTCACCTGGTTCCTGTCGGCGGGGTTGAAGTGGGGTCACGAAGCCATCCAGGCCAACGCGCGCTACTTCCACCTGGTGGCCTGGACCTTGCCGGCGTTGAAAGCTGTCATCGTCCTGGCGATGGGGCAGGTAGAGGGAGACCTTCTGACCGGCGTCTGCTACGTGGGTGTGTACGACGTGGACGCCCTGCGGGGTTTTGTGTTGGCCCCACAGTTGATCTACCTCCTGCTCGGAACATCATTCCTCCTGGCTGGCTTTGCGTCTCTCTTTCGCATCCGGACCATTATGAAGCTCGGCGGTACGGAGACAGCCGAGCTGGAGAAGCTGATGGCGCGGATCGGTGTCTTTGGACTACTGTACACCCTCCCCGCCGGCGCCGTGGTAGCCTGCCACTTCTACGAGCAGGCCCTGCGTCCGCGCTGGGACCGGACGTGGCGCACGCGGACCTGCAAAGGCTTCGCTGTGCCATGCCCGTCGGGAAACGCCGCTCCTCTCACGCCGGACTTCAGCGTGTTTATGAGCAAGTACCTGATGAACATGATGGCTGGGATCATGTCAGGCTTCTGGATCTGGTCCAGGAAGACCGTGGAGTCCTGGCGCTGCTTTTATCAGAGACTGAGCCGTTCCGAGCCGGGCGATAGCACAATTTAGTGATTTTTCACGTCAACCCTTACGGATCAGCGTGGACATCCCGTCGTTAATTTACTTTCACCTATTTATTGAACTCCACGAGTATGAAAATAAGACCACACACAAGCATATATATCTGGCCAAACTTTTATGTAGGATGCCATTCCTGACACAACCCTCTGTATTTATCCGGGCTTAGGACAGGCACAATAAGACACTGGCTTGTGTCCCCTTGCGGCTACAGAACAAGCAACTCGATGAACTTAATAAAGATGAAGGTGTTCCATTATAGGCCCCCAAACACAAAATGGTCATCGGCACAGCAACTACTCACCATTTGATGACAATGCCCTGATCTTACAGTGAAATGGGCAAATCTTTCATCACGAACACTTTCAGAAAGCCTTTACAACAACAATGCCCACAGTGTCAATATTGCACATAATACCCTTGAATAAAATTCATACAGCGTTTGTCGTCCTTTAAAAAATTAATAATGCTTCTTATGGCACTTTTGTTTATAGAAGGGAGAGAACAAAGCCCTGAAAACAGGTTGATGTGAATAGCCCTTGGTTGTCACAGGAACAAATATATAAATATACTATGTATATATATACAGGTATAAATATATACAATATATGTATAAAAATATATATACACTGAGTATATATAATGTGTATATATACTGTATCTATATACTGTGTATATATATATATATATATATATATATATATATATATATATATATATATATATATATACTGTATATATATATATATATATATACTGTATATATAAACAAACATGCGGATCAAACCTCTGAAGATGGAGAACACTGATGCGTTGGCGACCCCTTGAAGAGAAAACCCGAAAGAAAAAGAAGAGATATTCTGTTTTATATACACACACACACATACTGCGCAGACACACACACACACACACACACACACACACACACACACACACACACACACACACACATATATATATATATATATATATATATATATATATATATATATATATATATATATATATTGTTTTTTTTCTGGCATTGTTTTTTTTTTGCAACTACAGAACGCCTAAACAGTCTGTGTGTCCTTTGAAACCGCACAACTTGAGAGTCCCTGAGTGCGCCCCCCCCCCCCCGGCACACGCAACCCCCCCTTCCCGAAATTTCACCTGGTGATGGCTACAAAGTGTTCCGCATGTTTGGCTGCTGATGAGAGCCAACGAGGTGAACAATGCGCGTTGGAAACTTTCCTTCTTGTTTCTAAACTCCATTGTGTCTTACGGGAAAGGGGTGGTGTTGCACGGGGGGTTGGGGGGTCGCTTTGAGCTATCGTGTTTAACCTCTGACCTCACGGGCGATCGGTAAGAAAAGAGTACACAGCTACGTAGTGTGACCGACTCCTTTTTATTAATTTTGAGATTTGTCGACGACATAATACTCAACAAAAGCTCGTCCAAGCGTCCCTTTCAGACGTAGTCGGTCCTCGGTCGGTGATGCGGGCGATCCAACGGGGCGGGGGGCGACGTCGGTTTTGCGGAAGGGCGCAGGAGGCGAACAACGCGATGCCCGCCATCAGGTGCAACACGCCCGCGGTCCACCCACAGAAGAGGGCGTCTCCGAACTCCCATCGCGGCACCACGTCCGGCACCGACTCGTCGAAGAAGCGCAGCGCCGCCACACGGGCGACGTCCGACGCCGGGACGAGCACCAGCACGGCGCAAGCCACGCTCAACGCCCCGCCGCACATTTTCATCACTTTCTTGGCCGGCGCGTCGGCGCGCGCGTTCACCGCGTGAGAACCCGGGATGGCGAGGGCGAGCGCAAGCAGGCCGGCGCACAAGGCCGCGCACACCAGCACGCGCGCCAGCTTGAGGTCGCGCGGCAAGGCCAGCGGGCTGCCGTGGCGTTGGCAGAGCAGGGCGCCATGCACGTCCTGCACCACGCACGTCTCCCAAAGACCTATCTCGATACTCTCCGTGGGTAGCAGCTCCGTGGACAGGGTGAGCCACGCCGACCTGAGCGCGGCCGCCAGCGTGAAGATCCAAGCGCACGCCGAGAGCGCCACACCGAACAGCTCCAGGATGCGGATCCGCGGGTCCACAAGCGACCTGGTTCCCGTCATGCCCGTTTTTTTTTCTGACTTGGTCAACCAGGTGGAAGTCTACAGCCTACCCCCTCCCCCTAAACAGAACACACGCCCAGACCACCGAACAAACCCACGTACGTCCCCTTGTATAACTCTTTCAAAAGCCGTAAAAACAACAAAATAGTCGAGTCTTGTTGCAAATAATTTGGTGTACGCTGTTTGTGGCCATTTTGATCCTTGTCAACTAAAATTCTCACAAATACAAATAAAAACATTAGTACACTCGTACGTTTATGTGCGCGAGCGTCTGTGCGTGTGTCTGTGCGTGCGTGTGTGTGTTTACGGATGATTTACATTTTATTGGTCGTCGCTTTCATAAATTCAGTCCGTTTTATGGGTTTACGGGGCAACTCTGACACATTCATCATGGCGGACACACGTACGTATTTATGAAACGAGCCACTCAGCTCAGTCCGTGTGCTTTGTATAGCTGAGGCGATTAATATGACGTCATAAAGTGGCGACCGAACGCGTTTTGCAAAATGCGTGTTTGTCGTGTAAGGGATCGTTTATAAGTGTTTTTATTTCTTTGCGAAAATGTCTGTTTTCCATGACGAAGTTGAAATCGAAGACTTTGAATACGACGAAGACACCGAAACATACTATTTTCCTTGTCCATGTGGAGACAAATTCGCCATAAGCAAAGTAAGTCAACATGGGCTAAGCCATTGCTTCATCATGTTAGGACTGTCCAGTTCGTATTTTAAACATGATTTATGTCGCCTATTTGTCCGATAAAGCGTCCTGAATTGATTATCCTCCTACCACGCTTATTGAGTTAAAGGACCACCTTTCTGTTACTATAAACCTTATAGCGTTAAAGACATTTGAACAACTTCGTCATTGTTGGAATACAAGGAAAATCCAAATGTACTCTTAAAAACTCCAATGACCGTTCGGAAAACTTTATACAACAATAATATTTATAGACACTATGGCGCCCTATTGCACAAGTCCTTTGTTTGAAAAGGAGTGGAAAACTGGGTGGGTCATTTTATGGAGTTTCCAAACATTTCCATATTTGGAGTTAGGATGGAACGGCCCGGTAGTTGTGTGGTTCGGACGTCAATTTCAGAGTGCAGAGGTCGTGAGTTCAATTTCATCTCCCGTGTGGATTTTTCATATTCTCCATGGCCCGCGTAGGTTTTCTCCGGGTCCTCCGGTTGTCTCCCACATTCCAAAAATATGCGTGGCAGGCGGAACACTCTAAATTGTTCCTAGGTGTGAGTGTGACAGTGACTGGTTGACTCTGTATGCCCTGCGATTGGCAGGCAACCAATTCAGGGTGTGTGTGTGTGTGTGTGTGTGTGTGTGTGTGTGTGTGTGTGTGTGTGTGTGTGTGTGTGTGTGTGTGTGTGTGTGTGTGTGTGTGTGTGTGTTGACAGGAGGAGCTGGAAAACGGCGAGGACGTGGCCACGTGCCCAAGCTGCTCGCTCATTGTCAAAGTCATCTATGACAAGGTATGTGTATGTATTTTTTTGTAGATAGTAGTGATGGGCAAGTGAAGCTTCACGAAGCACTTGTGATTTGACTCCTCAAGATGGCACTCTTGGTTGAAAGATTCAGGGGATTTTTCAGACACTTCCTTTGCACTAACCTTCATATTTAAACCAAGATCACCACCTTGGTGCTTCATGAAGCTTCATTTTGCCGTCACTAGCAAATAGGGTTAAATGTGGGAAGGTTTCAACATGGTTTTATTATTTATTTATTATAACGTCTCTCTACAATAAATATTTTTACCTATGGACAAGGTTTTTCTATTTTATTTTATTTATTTTTTATCTGTCTTATGTCATGCATATTTGACAATAAAGCTGACTGTGACTTGACTTTTTTTTCATAAATTCTCCCTACATTACTGATTTTCACCGACTGGGAGGGTCTTGTACATAATCCCCTTGCCATCAACAAGTTGACTGTCGTTATCATCTCAAAACTCTTTTTGCAAGGGCCCCCTAAAATTGAGAATTGAAATGCCTTAAAAAAAGATCTCAAAAGAAAAAAACAGCACTCGTAGCTTTGGTGCCCTCTTCTGGCATCGTCGCACATTTACAGGAAGTGCTTTTTATTTTCAGTGGGGGGGTTGCCTGGCACTAATTGTATTTCACATTTGAACTTTTCAGGAGTCTTTCATGTCGGGGGAAATCATCGAGGCCCCATCGGAAAACAAAATGGCACTGCTTAGCGCCTGACTTGGACGCCGTTTGAAGACTATGATATAATTCAAGTTATGAAGTCATTATTATGATTGTCTGTCGCTTGGTAATGTGATGAACTAGTGAAACTCTGTGTCCCAAACGACAGAAATCTGCAAAATGGGCGCAACTGATGTTTCCTTTTCATTTGTTTGCCCTTGGTTGTGCCTCGGGCTTCACCTAAAAAAAAATTCTAATGTAAATAAATGTCACCGCTTGTTATTTAAAGAAAGAAATAAAATGTGTTTATGGTATCATATTTTCAATCGGACTGTAATCCTTTACACCCCCGGAAGACTCCTTTGAAATTGTTAGCAATACGGAAAACTTGGAAATCCTCATCAGTGGCCGTTTCTGGATCAAAATCTTGAATCTAGGTCAAATGGGTATTTTTGGTTTGGTGCTGCATGCAGGCGATAATTTCTCATCTTTGAATTTGGAGGGAGTAACATGATGGTCACTGCGTCTTGTTATGGGCAAATAAAGCTTCATGAAGCACTTGTGATAGTTTGTGACTCCTTTTGAAAGTACTTTAAGCATGCAGTCAATTTTGCAGACATCACCTTTGCACTAACCTTTACATTTAAACCAAGAGCACTATCTGAAGGAGTGAAAAAACATCAAGTGCTTCACGAAGCTTCGTTTTCCCGTCACTGCATCTGACAACAGTTTGACTGAGTTTCTCACTTTGCTTCATGTTTTCAATATTTCAACCCGGAAGTCGAATGAAAGATGACATCCTGACAGGTGCCTGCGGGGGCGTTCACACCTTAAAAAAAGCTGCTCACATGTTCATTATCGAGGGAGATGATGAGGAGTCCTCAGCTGGTGAGCACATCAGCTGGGGCCAAGGCCCACTTTACGGGGTGACCTTCGCGCTGGCGTTTTTAGGGTGGCAAAATCTCGCCGTGAATGACACAGGAGCTCAGTTCCTCTGGCACAGTCGACCCGACATCGCCGACATGTTATCACACGGGCACGACTGGTGGAGTGAGGCGCAGAGAGAGCAGCAGCTGACCCGCGGCGGTCACTGCGTGGTGTCGCTCTTCCTGGGTTCCATCATGGTGTTTGGCTTCTTCAACAACCTGCTGGTGCTGGTTCTGTTCTGCCGGTTCAAGACGCTGAGGACGCCCGTCAACATGCTGCTGCTCAACATCAGCGTTAGCGACATGCTGGTGTGTGCGTGCGGGACAACGCTCAGCTTCGCGTCCAGTCTGCGCTCCCGGTGGCTGTTTGGGCGACTGGGATGCTTGTGGTACGGATTCATCAACTCCTGCTTCGGTGAGTCGTCGCCGCCCAACGGACGGGTCGGGAGTCGCCCACTCAGTCTATTTAAGAGTCGATACAACAATAAATGATAAGAAAAAAAGGCTGCTAATTAGTCATTAATTTCCTGGGTCAATATAGTGAAAAGTATTTTCGTTGACTGTCAACAATACACATTTTGTGATATGTTTCGATTTGTTTTTCCCCAAAGTGAACCCATGCAGATTTAAAAGCGTTGATCTCTTACATTCGGGTAAAAAAAGCAAATAGAATAACAATCAGGATTAGATAGCAATTCAAATTGTTCATTTTTCATGCTCTTTGATGACACCTTTTTCCAACATGATAAAACAGTGGCCATTCGCTATAAAGCTGAAAAATCAAATGTGATGTAAAATGATTGGCATTTGGGAGTCAGTCCTAAATAATAGAATGATAATTACTACATCCATCATCCACCCACCATCCATCCTTCCATCAATCCCTCACTCCATCCATCCATCCACCAACCCATCAATCATCCATCCATCCACCAACCAACCCATCCATACATCCATTCCTCATTCCCTCCATCCATCATCGATCCATCCACCCACCTACCCAACCATACACACATCCATCCACCCAACCATGCATCCATCCATCCACCTAAACCCACCCACTCATCCATCCACCCATCAATCCACCCATCCACGGACTGACTATCCATCCAACAATCCACCCATCCAATCATCCATCCAACAATCCATCCATCCACAGACTGACTATCCATCCAACCATCCATCCACAGACTAACCATACATCCAACAATCCATCCATATACCCAACTATCCATCCTTCAATCCATCCATCCACGCATCCATCCATCCAACAATCCACCCATCCACGGACTGATTATCCATCCATTCATCCATCCAACAATCAATCCAACCATCCAACAATCCATCCATCCACAGACTGACTATCCATCCACTCACCCCCACCCTCCCATCCAACCATCCACCCATATGTCCAACTATCCATCCATCTACCCACCCATCCACACATCCATCCATCCACCCAAAACCACTAACCCACCCATCCATCCAACTATCCATCCTTCAATCCATCCATCTACCCATCCGTCTGCGCATCCATCCATCCACCTAAAAACACCCACCCATCCATCCAACAATCCATCCATCCACAGACTGACTATCCATCCAACCATCCATCCACAGACTAACCATCCTTCCAACAATCCATTCATCCACTCACCCCCACCCTCCCATCCATCCACCCATATATCCAACTATCCATCCACCCAAAACCACTAACCCACCCATTCATTCATATATCCAACTAGCCATCCATCAATCCATCCATCCACGCATCCATCCATCCACCCAACCATGTATCCATCCATCCAACCATCCATCCAACCATCCATTCACAGACTAACCATCCTCCCAACAATCCATCCATCCACTCACCCCCACCCTCCCATCCATCCACCCATATATCCAACTATCCATCCATCCTTCAATCCATTCATCTACCCATCCACCCACCCATCCATTGACCCATATATCCATCTACCCATCCATCCACCCAAAACCACTAACCCACCCATCCATCCATTTTTCAAGAAGTCTGAAGAAACTCTTTTCAATCTCTGGTTGGTTGGAGAATCTGCGAGCGGGAAAAAAGTGTGCTGCCGAATGTTTTTTGTTTCTTTTAACAAGGAGGATATGTGCCCAAGTGTTTTGCATTTGCCCTCAGGTATCGTGTCTCTGGTGTCTCTCGCCCTGCTGTCCTATGAGCGATACAGCACCCTGCTGGTGCACAACAAGCAGGCCCGGGACTACAGGAAGTCTCTGCTGGCGGTGGGCGGGGCTTGGCTCTACTCACTGGCGTGGACGTTGCCACCCTTGCTGGGATGGAGCAGCTACGGGCCGGAGGGGGCGGGAACCAGCTGCTCCGTCACCTGGACCCAGCCGACGTCTTGCTCTCATTCCTATATCATCTGCCTGTTCATCTTCTGTCTCGGCCTCCCCGTCTTGATCATGGCGTACTGCTACAGTCGCCTTCTGCATGCCGTTAAACAGGTGGGTGGTGGCGGCCATCGAGCAGCCAATCAGAGACAGCGACCCAAAGTCTTAACCTGTCCGCAGAGGTACCAAAAGTATTCACTCTGTTTCCAATTAGAAGTATAAAGACAATTGTTTTAAATAAAGGCCACATTTAGAGGTGGTTTGAACATCATCAAATGAGTGCTCTCATTTTCTGAGTTATTTGTAATGGGCAAATGAAGCTTCGTGAAGCACCTATGTAAGTTTTTGACTCCTCAACATGACACTCTTGGTTTAAAGATGCAGTGGATTTTCAAGACATTTTCTTTGCCCCAACCTTCATATTTAAACAAAGAGCGCCACCCAGAAGTGTCAATAAATATCACAAGTGCTTCATGAAGCTTCATTTGCCAATCACTACTTATTATTACCATGAAATTCAGGTAAAAAAAATGTGCATTTCAATTTATACCCAGCATATTGAGTTGTGGATTTGACACTGTGTCAGGTTTCCATTTGAATACAAAACGGGTAAAACTACCCATTTGGCTGAGTTTTAAGTAATGATTTTAAGTGACGAAGCTTCTTGAAGCACATGTGATACTTTTTGACTCCTTCAGATGCTGCTCTTGATTTAAATATAAAGGTTAGTGCAATGGAAATGTCTTGAAAATCTACTGTATGTTTAAACCAAGAGTGTCATGTTGAGGAGTCAAAAACTTACATAGGTGCTTCATGAAGCGTCACTTGTAAACCACAAGTTTTGAGATAGCCCAAAATTGAATGACCGGGTTGTCAGGAGACAGAAGCTCCTGTTAAATATTATTTTAATGTCCAACATTTTGTGAAAAGAAGCAACTTGCACTTGCCAGGGGTTGATAGCCAAAATCATCTGGATGTTATATTTGGCACAAATCTGCTCGGTCATCAGATGGGTCGCATTCGTCGGACGAGGCGGCGCGAATTCCACATCCTCTTCACGGTCGTCACGGCGGTGGCATGCTTCCTCATCTGCTGGATGCCGTACGGCGTCGTCGCCATGATGGCCACTTTTGGTCAGCCGGGTCTCATCGGGCCCGTGGCCAGCGTGGTGCCTTCCATTCTGGCCAAGAGCAGTACGGTGTTCAACCCCATCATCTACATCCTGATGAACAAGCAGGTGAGGTGGGATCTTCGAGCCCTCCATTTTCTGAAGCTTCATTATGGGTGTGAATGTCCTCCGTGGCGGCCATTTTGCCTTTTGTTGTTTGACTGAAATGATGTGAGAGTTCTTCAGGGCTCTGGTTACAGTTGCGTTTTATTTGAAGGTCACATGACCAAACTCAGAACACAGCGGCATCTAATCCGTCCTTCTCTTTGTTAATTTTGAGTTCTTGATTCACTCGAGCGTCTTTAAAATCGTCATAGTCACGGTGGGCAGCGTCTCTTCGTGGCGTCACACGTGCGTACCGCGGCGCTGACGTGTGTACGCCTTTGAAGTGCGCCTTTCAACCCTTTGATGTCTTTCAAATGAAATGTGTCTCAGCCTAATGCATTCCCACGCAGACAAAGGGTATATAAGTAGCGCGGGACAGAGAGAGATCAGTGGCAGAATCACTCGGACCCACACGCAGACTCCCAGAAACCTGCACAGCGTCGGATGGAGTTCACAGCACGACTTGCTCCACTCCACGCCACGATCTAGCTCTGCGTATCACTTGCCTGGGAGATCTGACAACGAACCCACTTACGAATGAAGTGAAACATCAAAATCTTTATCTTCACAGTGTTGGGAAAATAACAGCATTTCTTTTGAACCTTCAGTTCCACCGCTGCTTTCTGATCCTGATCCGCTGTGGGAACCCACTGACGGAGAGGAATCAGTCCATCCCGAGCAAAAGCATCATGGTCCATCTTCAGCGACTGGCAACGCGCGGCGACAGCAGGAACCCCATGGCCTTTGGCGTTGCCACAGAAGCAGCTGCCACGGCCCGCGGCGCGAAGGGCCCCAACACTACCGTCTCAGACAAAATGGAGGCACCTGAACTGTCGCCGCCTGATGTTTCCGTGTGAGGTCCACTTCGGATTCAAAAGTTGAATGGAATATCCAAGAAATATCAAGCGGAGCCCAGAGGTACCTGACAGGTGACCGTTTTGAACTTCTTGTTTTCCTTTCGGTTTTTCCCTTCAAGGGATCGCCACAGCAAATCAGTGTCCTCCATCTTTAGAGGTTTGATCCGCATGTTTGTTTTGGCCAAGCTTTTACGTCGGATGCCCTTCCTAACACAACCCTCTGTATTTATCCGGGCTTGGGAAAGGCACAAGAAGACATATGTCCCTTTGTGGCTACAGAACAAGCAACTCGATCAGTAAAAGGCTCCCAAACACAAAATGGTCATCGGCACAGCAACATTCAAAAAAGCAAAAACTATACTCACCATTTGATGACAATGCTCTGACGTTACCGTGAAATGGGCATCTCTTTCCTTACATTACATCACAAACAAAACCGTTTTGAACAACTGTAAATATTTTCTGTGTAGAGTCAACCTGCTGTGGTGGTTAAAGGTGGAATAAAGGTCTTTTTCATGGCACATCCTCAGTATTCAGGTGTAAGTCAGGTGTCTGTAACCGGCGGCTCAAGAGTTGTTGATAGTAGGCTAATATCGCTAATATAGATACATACAGCATGTGTTGAGTTCGTGATAAGGCTTTTAATTTTTTGTGGCTGCAGACATTTTGTTTTGGGGTCCAATATGGCTCTTTCAACATTTTGGGTTGCCAACACCTGCTATAAGAGAACACCAAATCAGACCGCCTAGTTTTTGGGACACTTGTTTTTTTGACCGAGACTGACGACACTCACCAGCGAGTGGGAACCCGACCCGCGTTGCCTGCACGGAGGTTAGGGTGAATGAATCGCCGCGAACACCTGCGAAACATTTTGGCCTCTCTAGGTGGTTGCTCTTGCTTTCAATATAAAGGTTAGTAAAATAGAAATGTACTGCAATTCTTGCAAATTTCCCAATTGTGGGACGAAAAAAGGTTTTCTGATTCTGATTCCTCTGCATCTTCAAACCAACAGTGCCCTCTAGAGGAGGCAAAAACATACACACGTGCTTTATGAAGCTTTGTTTGTCCACCACTTGCGCACTGTGCTCTTTCAAGTGACAATTTGCTACCGATGTCTCTCTGTCATTTGAAAAAAATTTGATTATCAGCTTCAGGTTCATGTATGTACAAAAACCCTCTTTCCACACTGACAGTACTACTAGTGAATGTCATGTATGAGTACAAGTCATTCTACAGGGGGCGTCATAGTCATTATTTTCCAAGTGCAAAGGAATCTCAGCTATTTATGTGCCAGTCTCATACAGTCATGATGTAGTTGCTGTACTAGTGCATAGATGTGTCAAACCTAAGTGGAAGACGATCACAACACTTGTTACGAGTGTCCAGCAATGCCATACGGTAGTTGTTCCAGATTGTAGTAAATGTCTTGATGTCACCTAGTGGCATCATCCTCCTGAGATCAAAGAGCATCGTCATAACACGACTTTTCCAGTGTCGGAGGAGAAAGTTGATGAGGCAGAATTCATTTGCTTCCAGAACCTGGAGAAGCACTTGTGTGGGGTTTCAGGATATCATAAGATATTATCGGGAGCTTCGCATTACCTGGTCACACCAAAACGGATTCAAAGAGTCCCTCGCGGTGTTGAAAAATCAAGCAGCCGTCACCCAACGGAAGCCATTGCCGAGTCCCAAGGGGGGATGAAAGATTCCATACGATTTTCAATCCAGAGAGTCACTCGGGGGTCCTGTCTGTGACGTCAGGGTCACTGCTGGGCCAAGAGGATGTTGCGGTTGGCCTTCATCTTCTCCAAACGTTTAACGAGGAAGCCGTTTGTCGCCTCTAGTTCCTGGATCCGATCCAGAGCGGAGCGCAACTGAAGAGGGAATACAGTAACCTATTTTAATTTTGAATAATCAATCTCTGATTTTCAGCTTGGAAAACAAAAACGAAAAGACAATGAAAGATTATAAACTGATATAAAGTACAGTAAAGTCTCGTTATATCGATATTCAAGGGAGTCCGAAAAAATATCGATATAACCGGGACTATCGATATATCCGACCCTGTTTGCATGTAATTTTCTCCGTGCGTGCATAGAAATAGTATCGATATAACCGGGACTATCGATATATCCGATATCGATATAACGAGACTTTACTGTATTTGCAACTCAATACAAATATCAGTGCGGGCAGACCATACACTGTGCATGCAGAAGGCAAAAGGAAACGGTAGTTTGGAGGCAGAAAAATAGACATCAAATAAAAATACAGTACCATAAATGAATTGCAAATTTTGATACTTTAGCTTGTGGATCAATTCAAATTGGGCATGCGTCGCGAAATATCAATGTTTTCGTTTTGATGCACCCATCCCTACAGGGGAGCATCATTCTCATTTTCTTATTGACTTTGTAGTATTTCACAATGTCACTCTGAAAACTAAAAAAATCACACTGCCTCACAAAGAGCAAATGAAATAAAATGTACGAGGAAAGTACTTCTCTGTGTAGTTTTCTCCTCTCGACCTTCAGCTCATCCTCAAGCAACTCTGCGCTCTCTGATGCCGTCTTGTAGCGAGTCACCTGACCTTCCAACCGGATGACCTGGAGAATGGCACAAGGCAACAACTCAATTATAGTGACCATGAGGACTGAACGATAATTCTCCCAACATTTGCTTCCTATTGCTGCTGTCCTTTGAGAAACACATATGGCCAATTTATAATATATATATATATCAAACAACAGGGAAAAGGTGAAGGACGTACGTTTTGTTCCAGTGTGACAACTTCCTGTTCGGATTTCACAAGTTTGAACTTCAGGTCGCTGATTTGTCTGCTTGCATCCCCTGAGAAGAAAAATGTGCCATTGACGAAGACAAACATGAAATTTACTGTGAGAGAAAGAGAGGAAGGCTCACTCTGAGGGTCCGAAATATGCGAATCTGTGCCATTTTCAAGAGTGTCTTCGTCAGGATTTTGTCTCCCTTCAGCCCCGTTTCTTTGTCTTAGAAGCAGTTGAGACTTGAGCATTCTCACCTACACAAGAGGAACATTTTCAAAAATCAAAACAAAAGCATGTTTTGCTGGATGGTTGTTTGTCTCGCTTTTATGGGACATTTCCCACGTTGCTACACATCGCACCTGATCCTGGAAACTTTCTCTCTCTTCAAATAGCTTCTTGAGATGTAGCTCTGGAATGAGAGGAGCGAACACACCGTTACTCAGTGGCACAGCCTCCCGGGATGCTTATTGGTTAATTGAAGTCATGATCACATGATTCTAATTACAACTAAAAAAAATTTAGAGCAACTGTAGTGAAGTGTGATAACTAGTGATGGGCAAGTGAAGCTTCACGAAGCACTTGTGATCATTTGTGACTCATCCAAATGGCACTCTTGGTTTAAAGATGCAGTGGATTGAAAATACACTTCCTTTTCAATAACCTTCATATATACCAATAGCACCATCTGGAGGAGTCCAAAAATATCCCAAGTGCTTCATGAAGCTTCATTTCTCCAGCACTAGTGGTAAAATCAAATGATTTGGTAGTTTGATTCAAGAGATCCACAATTGTTCACACATTCCAATCAACAGGGATTTTTTTAACGATTTCTTACCCGTGAGAAATGCTGCAATGTCGCTGTTGAGAAAATCATAACACGGCAGCAGTCTTGTAACAAAAACATTGAGTTCAATTAAATATAAATCATTTATTGATTATCACAAAGAAAAATGAAACAATACAAACATCGGCCTCTCATAATTTGAAGCTCATGAGTCTCTTTAAACACGACTGATTAGTGCTCCATCTCCTCATGGGCTTCCTCACAGCTGTCCGTGTCTGCCACTGAAGCGTCCTGGCCAGCTTGCACGTTGGTCCACAGAATCCAGCTGGAGGGTCGCTCCTCAAAGAGTTTTCCTTCCGGGAGTTTCATCAGTACCCATTCGGGAGCCGCCATGACCTTGAGTTCCTCCACGAACCTTCTGAGCTTGCAACAAACCTTCTGATCATGTGCCGTTTCATATTTCTCAGAGGCATTCGCGATGGCTTTTTGCTCAGATGTTGCAGGACGATCCTCAAAGTCTCCATGTATGAGACTTGCTGAGAAAGATGAGTCACCAGCGGGTGTGAAGGAACTTTTAGCAGGCTTCTCATTCATTTCCGGGCCTGGTGAGCGGTGAAAGTCAGCTTGGTCTAAGGTGAGGTGATATATCTTGTGCTGTTCAGCTGACTTCCCAGATCTGATGGTATTTTGGTCCAAGATCAAGTCTGAAGCAGACTGACTTGATTTGTGGACTCTTCCAAAGGAAGTTCTACAAACACGAGAGATGGTTTTTTTCCATTTTGGCGGACTGTTGCATTGTTTTGAGGACAGTTGAGCATTTTTCAGTGACCCAAAAGACGACTTGACTTTGGGTGTCAAAATTAATTCAGCAACAAGGCTTCCACTTTGTGTCGCCGCTTGTCTTACAATTGCTCCGTTCACGGACGCGCAGCTTCGTCTGAGTCTGGAGGCCAATGTCCTCATGTGACCTTTTCTTCCACCTTTGTGATTTGTTTGTCTTACCGAACGGGCCTCTCGGCTCACAAGCAAGGCTCGTAAGAGCCTGGCGGCTGAGCTGAAGCTGAGCGCCTGTAGGGGTTTGTTTATCTGGCAATGGCGGGATGTCATGTCTCCATTGATGCCTGAAAGACCATCAAGGATATATTGGAGCACCGATCACAGACACGTTGTCAAGCGGGGAATTAACCCAGACACTCGGGTAAAAAGTGAACACGAGCAGCTATTAGATTGATTCAAATAAACTGGAACATATTCAAATTATGGAGAAGCAATCATGCTTTAGGGCTGGGATGTCCATTTATTTTTCCCTCCACAGCTGCATTTGGAACAGTTGAAGAAAAACTTTGAAATTATTTGACCTTGATTGAGTAAATGCGCTAAAAACATTCCATTGAGTAATTACACAATACATTATGGCAATAGTCATTAGATTATTCGTCCGATATTGGGGGTAAAAAAATGATTTTTTTTCATGACGGTCGATACTCTGCGAATGAGGCCGATATTTAGCCCGAGATCGTACGCCGCATTAAATATATAAACGTACATCCAATCAAAGTCCTCTCGACTCCCAAGATAATATTAACGATAAATATTGACACTTGGGGTTAAACAAATCACGAGCCCACCACAGTCCCCTTTGCTTGGAAAATAGCCGGAGCTAAGGCTCATTTTTCGGCGGCCACCCGGCTCGACCACGGAGGATGATATTGATCGATGCGTTTTCCTATTTTACCTTTTTCCACAATCGTTGCTGGACACATTAAATGTTTTAATCGGCGTTAGATCACCTTGAAATAGAAGAGTTCCGGCTAGTTTTCAGTGTAATCTCAATATCAATGTAAATTATATCGCGCGTCACAGCGTTAGCTTTGTGTGTTGTTATCGAGGTCTGCAAGGCCTCGGGGATAACGAACGTAACGTCAAGAAAAATTGGGCCATTGGGGTTTCCCCGCAATTTCCAACATTCTTACAACAACTACAACTTTTATACATTAAATAAATTGTGAACTGTTCTTACAAAGACCATTTTGGCTCAAATCCAGTTCATCTCAACTTCTGGGAACCAACGACGATGCTGCCATCAATCGCTACTATAGTCACAGCAAACAGCAAAAGTAATCCATAATTGTATGTTTTTTTTATCGCTGCGTACGGTTGTATTGATAAAAGCATAACGTGCACATGCAGTGTAAGCTGTATGCATTTCCGCTGGTTAGCGTTTTATTATTTATCATTTCAAATAATGTACTACAACTTTTATATTGGAATTGTAATCATTTATAAGGGCAGCTATTAGCCATGGTTGACAGATATGAACAAAATGGCATGCAAATGGACATAGGCGAAAATTTGGACACCCCTGCTTTACGATGACGGAATGATATTCTGTGCTTTCTGCCAACCGAGCCTTACCTAGCATGCTCTCTCCGCTCCCAGGAACTTCGTTCGCCAACTGGGAAGCAAAGCTATCGCTGACTTGTTCCTCACCATTGTCCAATGTAGGCCCCCCGTCTGTTGCGACCTCCGGAGAAATGACCTCGCCATATTTCTGTTTGGAAGATGAACAATAATCAGTGACTTGCACGATTTCTGTCAAACATAATAAAATAAATAAACTCTGAAAGAGGCCAAATTGTTCCGAGTCATGTTGTGTTCCGTGACATGACAATGACCTCACGCGACTTCTTTTTCTGTACCTTGACAACATCTCGGAGGCTGAGCACCTCAACTCTCAGCTGGTCGCGCTCGATTTGAATCACGTCAGAGATTTCCCTCTGACCCTCTAATGCCTGACAGGCACCCGGGACGATGAGTTGGCGTAAAGGAGGAAAAGTGTCAAAGTCCGGGAAAAGGAGAGAAAGCGGGTTAAGTGAGATTTATGGATTTAGTGGTGATATTAGTATGACGTTTAGTGGAATTCAAATCTGATTCGGTGTGACTTTTAGTAATATTTGGGTGTTTGTCATGTTTGGACATTTGATCGCGTCATACCGCGATCTTCATTTCCTTCCACTGAAGAGCCTCCTGTAAGTCAGACACCTCCTGAGAGGAAGCACGTGTTTGTTCTTGTAACTTTGACACTTCCTGGGGTGAGTGGAGGGGGAGTGAGCAGGAAGAAAGAAAAGAAGGAAGAGAAACAGGAAGGAAAATAGAAAAGTAACACGTTTGTAGTTAGTTGCTCATTAAAAGATGGGCAGAATGTGAGGACGGCACTCTGTGTCTGTTGGGGGGTCGTATTGAACTGACCCTCAGCAGGTCTTCACTTCGTCTCATCGTCTCCTTCATTTCTTGAAACTGGAACTGAAGTACAATGTGACTGTCGCGCTCATGTTCGTATGCCTGCAAATGCACACGGCTCACATTAGAAATCTCGAGTAATGCCTGGATTGCGCAATGTTCCCACAAGAACGTTTACTTATTAATACAGGTAACATCCGATTTACGACTGGCGTGACTTACGACCACGACCGCCAGACCGGAGGCGGGTGGGTGTCGGCGCTCGGGCGGGTGTGATTGGCGCAACACAAACGCCGCGTCGGGCTCACCGTCGCCTCTTTGAGACAGTTCGTTCTGCTTTGTGGCAAGATTGGGAGAGTCGGCGTTGCAGACGGCCCCTGGGTTGGGCCGCACGTCGACGCGTGGTACGGCCGGGAGAGGGCAACCGGTAGAACCTTTTTGCTTCGGCGTCCGCCTGAGTCCGAGTGTGTGTTTTGGGTGACCTCTTCTAGCTTCTCCGTTAGCAGGAAGAGCGATTTTTCAACAGCTCGCATGCATGGGAAGCCGTGCGTATTTGGGTCAGCCGAAAGCATGTGTGCCGACACAGTTATAAAAATCGATAATACGAAATATAAAATGATTAGAATGACACTAAAAGTTATAAGATTTATAAATGAACGGTCAACATTTTGGTATATAATAGTATTCAATAGAAAACGTTGCTTACAAAAACATACACTATCCTGTCGTATAAACCTTGCGTCAGCCATTTTGAATGCATTTCGATTTACAACCGTCGGAACGGAACCCGGTTGTAAGTCGGATGTTACCTGTAATGTTCATTTTTAGATAATAATCGTCGCTGAAAGTAGACGAAACTTTTGGCGAGTTGGAAGCAGGTCTTAATTGTGGCACGTGACTTTGGTGAATTTGATGGAAGTGCACACAGATGATATGTGCGATAGGTTTTGTCATATTTTAATGACAAAAATATGAGCAGAGCGTGTATTAAATCCTTTGAATGATCGAAGAAGTCGATTCATTGAATGTGTTGTTTTTATGAATCACCGTATTTCTGGACTATAAAGCGACCCCAAAAGCCTTCATTTTCTTATATTTTATCACTTTATAATCCAGTGCACCTTGTTTACGGATCAATATTGAGCCACAACAGGTCTCATAGAAGAAGTAGGGTGCGGTGCATTCTGGGATATATAAAACGGACGTTTAATTTCAATAATCTCTTATAATAACTTTGCAAGGTGGATTTTTTTTTCTTGATTTGGGCGTAATTTTATGTTTTAGGCACAGTGAGTAGAAATAAAAATGTGGCCTTTTTTTGCTTGTATTTAGTGTGTACAAAAAATTCTGAAAATGTTAAGGTAAAAATATATATAAAATGACGTTTCATTTCGGTAATCTCTTAAATTTTTTCTCGATTTTGCCATAATTTTTGGTGTTTGGCACATTTCTGAACATTTTACGGCCAAAATATTCCATGAAAACCTCTAAGGAACATAAACGTTTTAAAGAAGGAATATTGGTAAACTCTGAAAGTTATCTTTATTATTGTCTTGGATTTGGATTGGATTTGCCTTTATTAGTCTCGCAGTGGAAACATTTACATTTCACAACAGCAAAGTTATGAAAGGAATGAAAGTAGAAAAACAAAATACAGGAGCTGCTGGAAAGGCAGCCACTCTCGCGACGCTGTCTTGAAGTCAAAAGAACAAAAAAAAAACTACGTAACAAATAACATGACAACACAAAGACACAGAGTCATTCATTCATAAGCACTTTCTGTACCCTCTTTGTTACACGAAGCAGCACGAAGCACGAAGTCTTGTGAAAAATCTGACAAAATGCCACACCTTCTATTAAATTCCATCTATTGAAATTCGTGTTTGACATCAAAAAAGGAAAATGAGAGCGTAATCTGACAGTTTCGTGCCATTTATTGATGTATTATTTTATTTATATATCCATTTCCCATTATTATTACCCATTTAATTTATTTATCTATCTCTATTTATTTACCCATTTATTTATTCGTATGTTTGTTTATTTATTTATGCATTTGTTTTGTTATTAATTTACCCATTTAATTTAATTATTTATCTATCTCTATTTACTCATTCATGTATTTATTTATTCATGTTTGTTTATTTATTTACTATAAAAAATAAAATAAATTACAAGTTTAAAAATAAAAAAATAAATAATATAATGTAATAGTAATAAATGAGCAATAAATAAATAGATTAAAACAACAAATAAATAAATAATACATGTCATTCATAGGTGCCTTTCAAACTCTCAAAGACACTTGACAGTCACAGGTTAATACTGCAAATATATAATGTCTGTGAATTAGAGAATCGCGCTTGTGCATGTCGGCGACAGTCACGGCTTTGATAAACTCCCTTCGTATCGTGCCAACAGTTGGAACGCCGCAAGAATGTAAGTACTCCCCTCCCCACCTCTGTTAGAATCATTCAAACAATGTTATCCGACATCCCATCGATGGACTCACCTTTGTGCGCTCGTCAGCGTGCCGTCGCGCCTCCCAAAGCAGCTCCTCCATGTCACTCAGTTCCTCCCGCAGAATTTCCACCTGATACATCAAAGTTGATTTGTCGTTGTGCAGCTGAGCGTTGGAAACCATCGCTCGCCGATACTTTTCTTCCGCTTCGGCTACGGAGTCCTGAGTCAACCAAAGCAAAATAAAGTTCCATGCGTCAGATTCAGTACGAGCCCATCGCTGAATTAACGGCAATCGAAATAAGATAAAATTTTCTTCTCGGTCGGACAGTGGTGACATCACTGGTACCTTCATCTCTTTAATTGACGCCTCCATCTCGATGGAGACTGACGTGTCACAGCTTCCTCTGCGAGATGACGCTCCACCAAGGGAAGAGAGTGTGGCGGCTGAAAAGTTCAGCGCTGTTCGGGAGCCCTGCCAGACACACATGAAACAGATTCGATGGTGAGAGCAGCGGAAAATAAACGTTTATTTCATCAAATATGTTTCCACTTTTTTTTTTCAGCATAATTTTATTGCCAGTTTTAGTGGTACTTTAGGTGCACCAATGCCACTTTGTTTACAGCCTTAGTATGACTACTTGATTATCTTATTGCAGATAGCAATTATTTTATTTTGATCACATTTTCTTCAAAACCAGCAAAGCAAACTTTTCACTCTTTAATTCGTAATTGTACGACAGTCACTAAATGAAGTCACTAAGTGAAGTAGATTTCCCGCAGCACCGATTGGCCAGACAATATCATGTGATCACCCGCAGCCAATGATGGCCAAGTGTCAATTCAGGTGTGTCTTAAAGGACAACCGACGTCTCCGGACAAGGTGTGTCCATAATTTGTAAAATCGCTTCAAATGACTTCCACTAAGCGTATTTTACAAAGATTCCACCGCATATAGCTATAATTTACATTTTAAGACTCGCGCTGAATATTTTGGAAGTCTTGTTTTTGAGTTGGTGACGAGTCCTCACCGTACGTCACTGAAGGAATGCCCCTGACTGAGAAATGACATACCTTGCATCACCTCAATGCATTTTGCGGTACTTTGTTTGGTCTGAAAACTTCGTGTTGATCCGTGTTGATGGCGAAATTAGAAGGAAAACACATAAATAACGCGATGGTGAATCGTTGTTTGTTGCATCAAGACTTCTACAGTGTATTTGACATTCGCTGACAAAACGTCCCAGGAGACAATTTTCACGGAGCTTTGTCGCCATCTTCTGCCTTTTTTTGGCTACTGTGAGTACTAAAGAGTTTGTCACATTTCTCTCCAGATGCATCAAAATGACCGGAATAAATTCTTTAATCGATTGCAAACATGTATGCTTTCCTCTTCAGAACTATTTGAATCATATTCATAACTGGATATGTAACAAGAAAGCATCTTTTCAGAATCTGAAGCCATTGTTCTGATTTTAGAGCAAGGCAAGATGTCTTGCCGTGACACCACGAACAAGGGGGCGGGACCTTCTGAAACTGGCTACTTCCGGTTTCAAATTGAAGTACTTTTTAGACACTTTAAGTCATTTTTATTGCCGTTTTGCATTTGACTAAAAATATCATACTGCGTGTTTTGGGTATTTTAGTTGCTCTAAAACGTTTTTCTGATGTCAGTTAGGAAACAAAAAAGTGATGTCGGTTGTCCTTTAAACTTGCTGGCAGAGGCTTCGACAAACTCTGAGCCCGATGCACCGAACCGATGCACTTCATGTTTTCCTAACATTCCTGTCTCTGTTGTAGTTTACAGTTACTTTACAGAAAAAAACAAACTTTACAGCGTAACCTGTGAGAAAATGTATTTCAGTCACCAACGGTCGGTTGGAGACGACACGTTACCTTTACGCGTTGAACCTGACCTTTAATCAGGTGTAAGTACAGTAAAGTCTCGTTATATCGATATTCTCGGGAGTCGGAAAAAATATCGATATAACCGGACTATCGATATATCCGATCCTGCGGCATGTATCTTTTCTCCTTGCGTTCGTAGAAATAGTATCGTAATAAGCAGTACTATCGATATAACCGATATCGATATAACGAGACTTTACTGTACGTCAACAGTGTCAAAGTCATTTTTTGTGGCGAGCCACATTGTAGTTACGGTTTCCTCTAGGGGGACTGTTATGAATTTGGGGAAGCCATTCGATTGTTTCAAATCCAAGATCAAGAATAACGACTGTTATTGTGGTTTGCGTATGACAATTTGAAATTTTGGTTCAGACTTTAGCAAGCATCATGGAATTTCACGTTTGATTTGCTTTCGTGGGGCGAATAAAGTGATGTGGCAGGCCAGATTGGGCCCCCAGACCTTGACTTTGACACCTGTGCCCTACGTTCACCCGAGGACACATGAGCTAAACATCAAAACTTGACTTACTCTATCCAGGATGTCTCTGTCCGGTCTCTCCTCTACCTAAGTACAGACACAGAGTCAAACCACGGAGACGTTCTACTTCTTCACAAACAATTCGATCCACCGCACGGCTAACACCTGGTCATCCGCGACACAACATGAGGTTGAACAGACCCGCTGAAACTTACCACGGGGCTCGCGCGAGCTGAACTCGCTCTGGAAGACGTGCGAGAGCAAGAACCGAGAAATGAACTGTAGTCTGAAGGCTGGCAAAGGAAGAAAGGAAGGACAGGATGGAAGGACGGACACAGATGATCGTCGGGAGGACACAAAGATGGATGCCAGACAGAAAAGGCTTTTAGAATTAATGAAACCAGGAGAAGAAATAGAAGCGATGTAAAATCCCAAAAATGGACGACGGCTGAGATGAAATCACCTTCAGACTGCCTCGACTCCCAACGGACATCCGCTCTTCATCATCCGACAGCTGTCAAGACAAACACACGTTGATATGGTAGTACGCCAACGATCATCAAAACATTCGCCAAAACTTCTCACAAAGACGAAAAGAAAACACAGAGACGATACAAACCGAAGCGAGCCTCCGCGACTGGCGAGAATAACGTTCGCCATCCTCCTGGTAGGCCGCGAAAAAGGAACAGAGGGAGAGAAGAAGAGACGGTTATGGGGAAAGAGTACGTCTCGGATTACGTTCAATGCCATGCAGATGGAAAATTTAAGTTGAGAACGCAGGTGTGCGGCTTCCACGTTGCAAAACAAAAAGAAAAACACAGGAAAAGTGATGTTGTCTCGAAATACACAACAACGGCAGGTTGACATGCAGTGTAGTAAGCCGACTCGTAAAAACCTTCCACCTCCACCCGTGAACATTTTGGTGTCTATGATTTGATTCAAAATCCTGTGGCGTGACGTTTGTGCTCTTTAACCAGGTCAATCTGACCAATGCGAATCTTTGAATTTGTTTTGGAAGAAACAAGACGGTAGGAGGTTTTTCGCGGGTCAGCGATCAGATGTGAGGTCATACCATCCACTGCTCAATGTGACCCCATTTATAATCCGGACCGTAATATTTCTGTCGGGAGGGAGAAAGGGGGCAACGATTAGAAACACTTTTGAACTGCTCTTCCTCAATACAGTCAGTTACACGCAGAACTTTTAACTCATTGGCTGCCATTCCCAAAATTATTCGGGAATTGAAAAGTGTGACTTGGAGCGCCATTCCAAATTTCTTTAGGTTTTGGTTTTTCACATGTATTAATGTATTTATTTGTGTATTTATTCATGTATTTATTTATGTATTTTTTATTCATTCATTCATTTACTACATTGTTTTTCTTACTTGTGTCATGATCTGGTTGGTGACCAACGGGGGGGCGGTGTCGGCCCCGCCTGCACCTGCACAGGTGCTGGTCGTTTCCAATCAGTGACACTCAAAAGGAACCCCGGCACGACCATTCGATGTCGGGTAATTGTTGAATGTCATTGTTGTTTGATGCACTGTTGTATGATGTTGAACAACAGCATACAATGTGTATGCTGTTGTATGCAATTGTATGCATTGTTTGCGGTGCATGTGTTTGTTTAACCTTGGCGGACTTTTAATCTTGGTTTTCTTTTGATACTTTGTATTTTTTCCGTTCAGATGATTTTGATGTTTTAGATTTTATTCCTGCTGACTTTATGTTAATACAATTTGTCAAACACAACCTCCTGCTCCCTCCTGTCTGCTTTTTGGGATCCGCACCCGCCATCACCACCTTGCAAAACCGTGACAACTTGCATTTGGATGCAAGCACGGCGAGAACATGCAAACCCCACACAGGATGGCGGCAGTCTGGAATCAAACTCGGTACCCCTACAACGCGAGACGGATGCGCTGACTTGGTTTGGCCTTAATTGTGATCACACCCATAATTTTCTTCGACCGCACAACGCATACGGATACTCGGTTCGAGTGTGATGCGCCTCCTAACGTTGATTTGCCGTTTATCTCCGTCATCATAATTAACGCGACAAGCTGCGATTCACCAAGCTCATCTTGATGTTTAACTGACAACTTGAATTTCAGATACAAGCAGGACAAGACATCTCCACACCTCCCCGTTGAAAGGAAAAAATATATAACACGGTGGAAGTGAATGTCTGGATTCCAGGCAATTGAATCAACAGTAAATGAATTAACTACAAGGTATGTGGCTGTCTCTACGTGGCGCGCACGCCCAAATTAGAGCGCAAAAAATAACTAGGCGCTATTGTGAAAAAAAAGGTTAGTGGTGGAGAAGAATTAAGGACAGGATGATCGACAGAGAAGTGACTCACCGCAGGATGAATGTCCCAAATGACTGTTAAGTCACACTAGCGCCTCTCCTACCATCTGTCTGACCTCTGAACCGCAAAAGGCGCGTCACATGTTTGCTTCTTGTCATTCAATGGAAATTAGTTGATTAGTGTTGATGAGTGGCAGATATTTTGAGTGGCAGACTTTTGTGACTTCCCCATTTCACGAGAAAAAAAAACAAAAAACAAATACCACTCAACTTATACTTCAAGAGCAATGCTGCCATGAAGTGTGGTTGATGCGCAGTGTCCAAAATGGCAGACATAAAATTTTGACTGGATCTCAAATGTTCAAAAAAGGAACATTTTGCACAGAGAACATGGAATATTATATAATGTATTATATATATATATATATACATATCCATATCCATATATACATTCATAGTTCGACCACACCAACGCACTTCCACTTCCTAACAAAAATGCTTCTGTTTGGCCATCTCAGGTGCCATGTGACGCCATTCAGGGAGCCATTATTGATTGTCCCGTTAACTTGCTGTTCGCCATTGTGTGTCAAATGCCTCACCGCCATGTGGCGATGCGTTACTCACATTCAAGTAAACGAAAAGGAAAGAATGGTGCACGCAAACGAACCGGTTTCGTTCTCACGCCAATTTAGGCGAGCGTACTTGGAAGACCTGTTTTGTCAACACTTTTGCTTATGGTGGGGGGTTTACAAAAAGGTAGCTGTGATAATCAATCAATAATTAGATACTAAGTAGGTTCCATGTATGGAATCCTGTATAGGAAAAAATATATACATTGACAAATTTATGTAAACACTGCGCATGCTCTACGATGAAGCAAATTGGTTCTGAGGCCATTTTGTAAAATAAATAAAAAATAGATGACATTGATTCGCACCAGTGGCCCTTATTTGGGCTCATCAAACCGGGTGGGTGAGTGACAGCAACTCACCTCTTTGTGTTGTTTCTCCAGCTCCTTCATCCGAATATCTCTAGCCTCCGCCCTTGCCGTCCGCCTCGCCGCCAAGCGAGCTTCTGCCTGTCACAGACGTTCACCGCATTAAGATCGACTGCACATGCAGGTTTGTCCATGTAATTTCAAGCATCGTGATTGTTTTTACCAAATAAATACTGAAGATGGAATTTTATGGTGTCAAAACGTTACTGAAAACCTGGCACAGGCGGCAAAAAGACAGAATGTTGGGGAATGCTCATGAAACACCTGCTCGGAACATCACACGTGTGAACAAGCTCACTGGAAATGGGGTGGATGCCATAATTGGGTAGAAAAGGACCTTCCTCAAAATACTCGGTCATCAACAACCAAAGAGGGAGTGAGGTTCAACTCTCTTTAACAGAAAAAGTGTTTTGTGGTCTGACAAGTCCAAAATTGTGGATGTCGTGTTCTCCAGGCCAAGAAGGGAAAGAATCATTAGGATTGTTACGGAGGAAAAGTTAAAAAGCTAGCATATGCGATGGTCAACGTAAAAGACTGCAGATACTTAACCAGCCTGCCTGCAGTCCAGACCTGACTCCAAACGTGTGGCGCTTTAAATACAACGACTGGAGACCCCTGAGAAGCCGCATATCAAACAATAATTCCAAGTTAATGATTATTTGCTCAAATCAATCAAGTTTGCCACATTGACCATTAAAGATCTTGTCTTTGAGTGCATAAAAAATTGAGGTTGGACATGTTTTGCAAATCATTCTCTTGTTTTTATACATATTTAATTAGATTTGTATGTACTGTAAATTGCTTTTATACATTATTTTCTTTTATTGATATCGTGTCTACATTGGTTCAACACTTAAGAAGTGGACTCCGTGTTTTCTGAAACATAAAAAGTTAAAGTAACAAAGCCAAGGAGTTATTTGCCTTTATTGTTGTAAACCGGCTCATGACTCACTAATTTATTTTGATGCCACACTCGTTGGGAAGAGGCTGCCAACGTGAATCCGTAAAAACACTGTGAAAGTGTTGCGTAAATCAACCGCTCGGATTAATATCGATAAAATAAGTTGTTATATTAATTCATAATTCATTTACCGTATTTTGGCATAAAAACCATAAATGTTTTTGTATTGTTTCTTTCGTCCAGAATAATTTCTTGCTTGGGTCAACTAAAAATACACGGGAAGAAGACAAAACAGAGCGCTTGGTCACACAACTCACATATGTGGAACTGTTGCGGGTTGGAATTGAAGCGGATTTATGTGGGACAGGAGATATTGGACAATCAATGGATGCTACAGCTTCGTGTTTGCTTTCAAAACTTAGCTTGTAGCATATGTGTAGATTTCGCCATGACATCCCTGATCCACTGATGCAAAGGACGCTTTGATCCTCTTCTCTTTCACCTAGAACTGCTTCATTCAACAAAGTCGATAGAACTATTTTATATGCATATCCTTAAACATCCAATGTTACTTATGTTCTACTCATTTGTATTTGTCTAAGTTTAGTCTAAATTGTTACTTCATATACAGTAAAGTCTCGTTATATCGATATTCTCGGGCGTCGGAAAAAATATCGATATAACCGGACTATCGATATATCCGATCCTGCGGCATGTAAATTTTCTCCTTGCGTTCATAGAAATAGTATCGTAATAAGCAGTGCTATCAATATAACCGATATCCATATAACGAGACTTTTTATATATATATATATATATATATATATATATATATATATATATATATATATATATATATATATATATATATATATATATAAAATTCGCGTCTCACCCACCATGGGTGGTGTCTGGTGTCTGTATATATATATATATATATATATATATATATATATATATACATACACAGTAAAGTCTCGTTATATCGATATTCAAGGGAGTCCGAAAAAACATCGATATAACCGGGACTATCGATATATCCGACCCTGTTTGCATGTAATTTTCTCCGTGTGTGCATAGAAATAGTATCGATATAACCGGGACTATCGATATAACGAGACTTTACTGTGTATATATATATATATATATATATATATATATATATATATATATATATATATATATATATATATATATATATATATATGTGTGTGTTTACCTTATAACCTTAGATATTTGTAGTGTGTACAGTTACTCAACCATTCTTATTTCAGTCTAATATCATACTTCACCCTTCTATCTCGTAGCTGATAGGCCCCTTTTGAAATGATGTCATTCCCGCCCTCTGTATAAATAACATCTCGCGTGGGGGAAGAACAGAAGCTTCTACCTCAATGGCCTGCCTACTTCGACCTCACAATGTCTCTGCTGTCCAAGATTAAAATAATCTTTTGTTCATCACTTTGATTCCTGCTGATTTTACGATCACCTTCTAACACCGTCAAGAGCCATGAACCAGAGGAAAAGATCCATCAAAGTGCTTAAGATTGCATAACTGTATGTGTCTTACGTGTTGTGTCAAATTATTTATCATTTTGTATTTTTTTTTTTGTTCTTTTGACTTCAAGATGGCCTTGCGAGAGTGGCTGCCTTTACAGCAGCTCCTGTATTTTGTTTTTGCTGCGGTGAAATGGAAATTTCTCCACTGTGAGACTGATTATTATTGTTAGTGTTATTATTGTAATTATTATTATTGTTATTCCGGGTAGAGTGAACGCTGGCGCGGATGCCTGCCGCTGCTCACCCGCACAAGAAAATCCTGTGACTGTAAAGTGTCCTTGAGCGTTTTGAAAGGCGCTTAGAAATTAAATGTATTATTATTATTATTATAAAGCCTCATCCAAGCTAATCTAATAACTAGAGGCCGTTCCTGGTATCTGTGCGAAATGTGTGTCTGCGCAGGGCGGCATTCCAAAGTGGAGGAAAAAAATGGAAGTGAAAGGTGAGCGACGTCAAGGAAGTATGATCATTGTTTGATGATCTCTGTACATCGGTGAGGAATGAAGGGTAGCTTTCGGTTGGTGGAATGTGACTGGGAGTGTCATGACCAGATGGAGGCGCCAAAGAGGATCTTTGCAATGAGTGCCATTGAACGCAACAAACAACTAAAATTCTAGTCTACATGCTGTATTGAAACACTGAAACAATGCGGTGACGGAATGTATTCCTCCCAAAAACAAGGAAAGAAAATTTGACCCAATCGTGACATGGAATTTTACTCCCACGTCCTAAAAAAATGCACGGAATTAATGAGCGAGCATGACTGCACATCAATGTGGACAGAAGTTATTGTTCTTCCCGCTGACCTACAACCAGAGTGAAAGGCAGAGTTGATGATTTATCGAACTTTTCTATAAAAGCTCTAAACATGGAATGCAAAAAATATTTATTATTTTGATGGATTGGGTGAAATGAAGGTGGGGAAAATCCTCCATCAATCCATTTTCAACATACTTTATCCTTCAAAATTGAGTTGACAGGCAAAAGGTGAGATAGAACCTGGGACTGGTCGTCAGTCAATCCCAACACAAATATAACAATAGGATAGACAAGCTAAATTTAAAACAAGCAGCCTGCATTACACTCAAGTCTCAAATTGGAAAATGTGATTGTTTTTTTGGGTGATATACCACTTATCCATTGGTGTTATTTTTTGTGATATGCCAGTTATCCATTGGTGTTATTTTCAGGCACGCCTGAAGCTGGAAATAGGAATGCAAAAAAAACCTCTCATATGCACCCCTTGTATTCTTTGGGCTAGAAATCTGTGAGACTCCCCATCCGCACCCACATTTCTAGGTGACAAATTAGCCCAAAGCTCCAGTTAGTTTTCTTTTGCAACTTCACTGACCATATGTGTGTGTGTGTGTGTGGGGGGGGGGGGGGGGGTGCGCGCGCATGTGTGCCAGTGACCCCCATTCTTTAAGCCTCTAAACATTAATCTGCATCTCAGTGGTCACGACTAGTCTGCCACAAATGTTTTGTTGTTATTGGTTTGTATGTTTTATGTTTTGAAGATAACGACTATAATAATAATAATATATTTTATTATGGAACATTATTTCAGTCAGATGACAATTTTAAAATTACTTTAGCAATAATAAATAGTCTGAACCTAATAATGATTGTGGTTTTCGTTTTACTATTATTATTGTTAGCGTTGGTAGAAGAAGCATTTTGGTATATTTATTTGATGCATGATAATATTCATAAAAGTTATATTGTGCCTCAGTGTGTATGTCAATGGTTGTTTGTCTATGTGTGCCCTGTGATTGGCTGGCAATCAGTTCAGGGTGTCCCCCAACTGTTGTCCAAAGACAGCACGGAGAGGCTCCAGCAGGCTCGCGACCCATGTGCGAGGATTGATGAAAAAAATGGATGGATGCAAAGATTATCATTAATTATAAGAATTTGTATTATTAGTAGTGTAACAGTGTAAAGAACATAAAGACATTAAATGCTGTATTATAATCAGGATAATAGGTTTACGTTATTATACTGACTATATACAATTAAACCATCAACGAGTGGTATGAATAATTATAAAAATAATGTAAAGGTATTGCATTTAAAATAATTGAACAACATTATGGTAAATTGTGTCCTGCAACCACATTCATCATCAATATCATGAAAATACATTTTTAATCTTTTTGAAATTTCATCTTTCGGCAAAATTCACCTCCCGGGCGATCTGTTTGAGAGCATCGTCCTCTGCGGTCAGCTTCTCCAGGTTCGGGAGCCTCTTTCGGCCGGGTACTTGGGTCCCCATCGTCCACAAAGATCCAGCGACTCACTATGCAGTCGCGGCTTCGTCTCCGGAACGCAACCGTCCTTGGCTTCACAAGCTTGACCGACACCACGCGGACGCGTTGACCAATCAAAGCGGCGCTTTTTCGAAGCGCTTGGTTGGGCTTCGAATCCTTTTCCGGGCTCGAACTCTCATTGGAGATTCGGTGTCTGTCGTTGCCGCCCAAGCGAAACGTTCGCCCCGCTTCAGAACCACAAAACGCTTGAAACCGGCTTCGTCGCAAATGCCGCCCCTCCTCCGCCCCAAAAAAACTCGTTAATCCGCCTCTGTCAACATCCGCCGACAGCACGGGAGCTGCCTACGTTACTTCCGGGATGTCAAGAATCAAGAACCGACGTCACAGCAGTGGCAGGTATCGTGCGGAAGATGGACGCCACCGGTATTGAAACGCCGCATCTTGAATACCACCTGACCTTACCTTCCGCAGTATGATCACGTGGCATATGGAAGGGGCGGGGCCTGGGCGAAACAAAATCTTTTATTGGCACTAGTGACAAGTAAACAGTTAGCGAACAAGAGTAAAAACTCCTCATGTCAATGTAACATTATAATCAGAGATGGCTTTATGTGTCCTGGAGCAGCATATTTGTGATGGTAACAAAAAACATCTTAACTATTTTTCATATTTTGTTTTAAAGTTTGACGCATCAACCCAGATTTGATCATGGTTGTAATTTTTAGCTATATGACGTCAGATGAAAAACATTAATTTACAACTATGAATCAGGATGTCCCTGACTCACTTCCCACAAAGTTTCACATTTTGTGATGTTTTTTTAAAGTTCTCTCAGTATTTATAATAATTAACCACACAAACAAATAGTCAACCAGTTACTTAATGAATTGGCTTGTTTATTTAATTACCTGTTTATTTATGTATTTAAATTTTTATTTCAAACCAAGAAATGCCGGCATTAATCACATTCACCATAATGATCAACAATGATTAAACCGTTGAAAACAAGAATATTAATATTGATATCATTATTGGTATTAATATTGATGGTATCATAAATAATAATAATAATAATGTCACCAGATCTGTCACCATCCGGGCCAACCAGAAGCCATGGCTGACAGGTAAAGTCCACAGGCTCCTTAGGGCTAGGAACGCTGCCCAAGGACAGTTTCTGCCACTAGGCAGTCTGGAGATTCTAATCCCTCCCAGCCCTGCCCACCCTGCCCCTTCCCACTGCCACACTCACCGAACTCTGAGGACATGCTACACGCTGTACTATCATCCTGAACTCTATTTTTTGTTCTTTCTCATTTTTTTTCTGCAAGACCTCACTTCAACCACTTCAACACTTTCTTCTTGTTTGTTTTTGCATTACTACATTACGTCACTTTATATACATCACTACCTCAATTTACATACGTCACTACCTCACTTTACATACGTCACTACCTCACTTTACATACGACACTACCTCACTTTACATTCAGAAATTACATGTATTGTCTATTGTCAATTGTATGTCTTTTTAGCCACGTTATTAGTGCCTTGCACGCTGGGTCAGAGAGGACATTAATTTAATCTGTGCTGTATGTCATGCATATTAGCATATTTGACAATAAAACTGACTTTGACTTTGACTTGACTAATAGATTATATTCATTTACATTAGGTGAGCTTTTATTTGTCTCACAGTGACAAATAAATAGTAGACATTTACATTTCACAGCAGCAAAAACAAATAAACCAATATGTATGTATTTCATTGTATTTTAGATAGCCACCTTCATTTCAAGCTCATATAACTCCAGACCCATTTACTTTTCCTGCAAAAAGATTACAGAAAAAAAATGGAGAAAAAAATATGTTAGCAAATTGTTGAGATGTCAAACTGCAAGCCGGCGAGCATCTACATTTCAGTATATAATTGTGATCGCTCAGATTTTGAAATGATTTTTGATTCTTGAAAATCTTTGAGCATTCCAAAATATCATTCAAAACTTCATTTCAAAAGATTGTAAATTTTGCAAATAACTGCATATTTAGAGGATTATATTTTTCATCACTTCAATGATTTCCTCAAAGAGAAGTTGGGGGGGGGGGGGGATTTTAAACCTTTGAGATCTAACAGAGTAGATGAAACTTGCTGGTTTAGGAGATGCTGGATTTGAAAGCTGCGCCATTTCTCTCAGGTTCTGTGGAGAGAAAAATAAATATTTAAGATAAGAAAGCCGATAAAGCACTGGGAATGTTTTTCCCTCCCATTAGAATTGCCTTTTGTACAGCTGCCCCCATTTGAAGCTCAGATAACTCCAGACCGATGTAACTTAGGAATTACCTCTTTTTTTGTGATGAAAGAAGAGAGTCTCTAAGGCAAGGGTGTCAAAGTCATTTTTTTGCCACGGGCCACATTTTGGTTACAATGTCTTCTCAGAGGCCATTATGAATTTGGGGAAGCCGTTAGAATGTTTCATTCCCCCCGCATGTTACATATAGAGCGCACAAGAAATTAATGAATAACTAGTTTTCGAATTTCAGGTCAAAAATAATAACTGATATTGTGGTTTACATGAGTCTATAAGAAATTTTGGTTCAGACTTTAGCAAGCATCATGGAAGTTCGCAAGTTTGATTTGCTTTCCCAGGCCAAATAAAATGATGTGGAGGGCCAGATTTGGCCCACGGGCCTTGACTTTGACACCAGTGATCGAAGGTTTCTTATGCTGTATTGAATGTTTATGTAGTCTTAAAACTCAATATTCTGTGAGTGCTGCAATTTGAGTGAAAATGACAAAAACCTTGGCACTGGAGTGGACACATTTTTCTCACATTGTCTGGCAGTGAATGAGTTAATATTCCCACAATGGGGGCATTTGCATTCAGTGAAAATGATAGACCTTCGCTGAAACCTCTGATGTCATATTTTAGCTAATTTTTCACACATTTACTGTATATTCCTGGTTCAGTTCACACATGCGTTGTTGTTATTTTGACAAACATAAAAAGTAGCCTTACTGGGAAGGAACTCTTGAGTAGACTTCTTCCTCTGTGATCCGGAAACCTAAAACAACATTCCAAACAACAATGATATTGCGTGACAACGCATAAAAACAAAGATGGTGGTGGTTCATTACCTTCTTCTTTGATCGTGCAGCTTTCAGGGCTGCAAGTTTATTTTCGATATCAGATACCTGAAGAGAGAACGTGTATTTTTCACGATTCAATGATAGACTGCAAGACTCCAAACTAGGGTGCGGAAAATCATAATGGACCCTCCACACCCTGCCCACCACCTTTTCCAGCTACTCCCCTCAGGCAGGTGCTACCGATCCATGCGCACCAAATCCAGCAGATATTTAAACAGCTTCTTCCCCCAAGCCATTAACTCTTTGAACAGTAGCCCAAATGGAATTGTATAGTGCCTCTTTGCAATTTTTTTGCTGATGATACTAGTGCAGCCTGTTCGACCGGAAACAAATTCCTTGTGTGTTCTACATACTCTGCAATAAAGATGATTCTGATTCTGATTCTGATAAGAATAAATGCATTTTTTCCAGCCTGTCATCAGTCAATGTGCGCAAAAAAATGTCTGCCTACCTCGCTCTCGGCACTCTGCACCCTAGCGGCTGTAAGCGCCACCACATCTTCCAACTCAGAAAGCTCCGAATCTGTTGCGCCGCCAAAGCGATTTTTGGCACTTTGTTCCAGCCGCCGCAGTTTCGTTTCCAGTTCGTGCGACTGCCCGGCGGCGATGTACACCTGTGACACACACGTGATGTATGAGGTGCTGCACGGGCCTGGAACATTTGTCTCTCACACATACAAATGAAAAATCTGTCAGGCAGACTGGCAAATAAATAAATAATAAGTAAATGCATTTATACATACATACATACATACATACATACATACATACATACATACATACATACATACATACATACATACATACATACATACGTACGTACATACATACGTACGTACGTACATACATATACATACATACGCAGAAACATAAACAAATAAATAAATACAGACATAAATAAATAGATAAATACATAAATATAAACATAAATAAATAAGAAACCAGTAAACAAACAAACAAATAAACAATTAAATAAAAAATAAACACCTGCATCAAAAAAATATTACACGCATACACAGGTGGCTTTTCTCCGGGTACCCCGGTTTCCTCCCCACATTCCTAAAACATGCACGAAAGGCTGATTGAACACTTTAAATTGTCCCTGGCAGTGAATGTGAGCGCGTATGGTTATTTGTCTTTTGTGTTGCCTTGCGATTGGCTGATAACCGGTTCAGGGTGTCCCCCGCCTACTGACCCAATGTGCCTGGGATCGGCTCCAGCACCTTCGCGGCCCTAATGTGGATAAAGTGGTCTGCGAAATGTATGGATGAATAAATGTATGTACTGTTATTATGATTATTAAATTCCTCAATACATATTTTTAGTTGCACCATTTAATGGACATTCGACACGAAATAGAGAACACGACTCCCTAGGCGGCGAAGCGTCGTATGGCCAAAAAAATACAATTAAATAAAGAAAAGAAATGTAGCCGGACCTTCATAGGGAAGTGAAGTTCAGAAGGAGGGTTATAAGCAAGAAAGCGTACGGTTTGCCGGAGGCTTACATTTTCCTCAAGTTGCCTGAACGCCTCATCGGCTTGTTTAGCATCACTCCCTAACATGTGGCTTCTGTCGATCGGCTCTGACAGGCCGAACTCAACCATCGCGTTTTCTGTGGCATTAATGGTTCTCAGGGCCTCAGTGGTGAGGTCACAGAGGGCTGCGGCGGTGGATCTCTGAAAGTCATGTAGAGGGACAAGATGTTAGGGGGTCAGCAGGTGGTGGTGGGGGGGGGGGGGATCCTGCACTAAATTTGTAAATTGTAAATTTCTCCACTGCGAGACTAATAAAGGTAAATCCAATCCACTGTACTACCAGCCTGAATGCACCGCCGAGCCTCCTTTCTTTGATCTAATCAGGATGCCTGAGGCAAACTGCAACAGTGTCACGTCTAAATTCCAATCAGCTTTGGGTCGAGAGGTTGAACATCATTGAACTCATGTTGCCACTTTCTCAATATACGAATCCCATGACCAACGCTTAGAAGTTTTTTTTTTAATTGAGAGCTTCACCTTCTGGTTTAGTGACTGATGCTTCACAACATCTGCCGTCTCAGCTCATGTCAACAAAACCCTCGGAAATAAGAACTGATTTAAAGGACAACCGACGTCACTTTTTTGTTTTTTAACTGACACCAGAAAAACGTTTTATAGCATCTAAAATACCCAAAACACGCAGTGTGATATTTTAGTCAAATGCAAAACACCAATAAAAATGACTTAAAGTGTCCAAAATCTGCAAAAATTGAGCTGCGAATTGAGCTGCCCCAGTTTGTGACGTCACGCCAAGACGTCTTGCATTGCTGGAGAATCAAAACAATGGCTTCAGATTCGGAGAAGATGCTTTCTTGTTTCTCATCCAGTTATGAATATGATTCAAATAGTCCTGATGAGCAAAGCATACACGTTTTCAATCGATTAAAGAATTTATTTGGGCCATTTTGAGGCAAACGGGCAGGGGGGGGGGGGGGGTGTCTTTAAAAAGAGGCAGAAAAATGGCGACCAGCTCCGGTGAGGAATGAATCAGCTCGTTTCCACAGCTCTGATACATTCTTTCCATGGAGTTTGCCTCCCTCTGCTGGCGGCTTTTGGGTGTAAGACATGGTTTAAAAAAAAACAGTACAGCAAAATACATTGACGTGATGGAAAGACGCTACAATGCGTCTTTTTTACGGTGAGGAGGCGGTCCTTTTCTGACGTCACGTACGGACTCGCCACCAACTCAAAAACAAGACTTCCTGAATGTTCAGCGCGAGTCTTAAAACGTAAAATATAGCTATATGCGGTGGAATCTTATTAAAATACGCCCAGTAGAAGTCATGTGAAGCCATTTTACAAATTATGGACACAACTTGTCCGGAGACGTCGGTTGTCCTTTAAAAGTAGGCATTTCTATTTTTGTTGTTGTTGTTGTAAATGTCCATTAATATATATTTTTTTTTATGTATTGTAAGTATATGAAACATATCACAAGTTGTACATGAGCCACATTTCGGTTCTGCCTGGCAGTCAAGTATCCAAAATCCATTGAACTTTAATGTGGAATAATATTTCTCTCGACTGACCAACCATTTCTTGAGTTCATAAACAGTGTACATTAAAAGCAAACAAAAGGTGTACTCTGAGAGATTCGTTTTTAGAAAATTCAGCGGAAAGGTCGGTGCTCTTTGACAGTCTGCGGCTGAATGGATGCATGGCTTGAGGAGCCCGCGATGGGAAGAAAGGAGCATCAGCGCAGAGCGCCGATTCGTATGTGGAACTGTCACGGCTTGGAATTGAAGCGGATTTACGTGGGACAGGAGATGTGACACAGTCTCTTTTCGTCTGGATGCTGCAGGTTCATGTTTGCTTTCAACATTTAGCTTGTAGCAGACGTGCACATCTCACCATCACATGCCTGATCCAGTGGTGAAAAGGATGCTTTGATCCTCTCCTCTTTCATCTCAAACTGCTTCATACAACAAAGAGGGTGCAGAAAGTGTGAAAGATCGAATGGCTGTCTGTGTCTTTTGTGTTGTGTCACATTGTTTGTTATTTAGTTTTTTGTTGTTGTTTTGACTTCAAAGTGGCGCCGCGAGAGCGTCTGCCTTTACAGCATCGCCTTCTTCCTTTCCTCTTCTCTTCGTTTAATCACTTTGCTGCTGTGAAATGTAAATTTCTCCACTGTGAGACTAAAAAAGGCTAATCCAATCCAATCCAATTCAATCCAATGACTTCTTGATTTCCATAATTGTTCACTTTTTTAGGTAAATCAAGAAGGACCATTATCACAAAAAAAAAAAAAAAATCCCCCGGGGTATTCTCGCACCCCCTAGAAGGAATTCTCGCACCACCGGTTAAGAAGCTCTGATATAAAGGCACTTGGATTGTGTTAGTGGGGGGACATGGAAAAAGCACGGAAAGCTTCATGCTGGACAAGTACAGTCAAACCTCGGTTTTCAAACGTCTCGGTTCTCAACCAAAAATGTCATATTTTTTATGCCCCGGTATACAACCGAAATTTGGTTCTCAACCAAACTGAGTGCATCTGAATGCATCACTCGACTACCCTCCGCGTCCTTGTACGTCACTTCCCTAAATGTCACGTCTTCCTCATTGTGACCGACGCATTAATACTGTTGTTGTTTTATTTTTGCGAAAATGCAGACACATTTGGTTAAGATCTCCTGAATAGTATGATTTTAAAGCAAGCAGAGGATGGTTTGAAAAGTTAGTGTGCCCCGTGTTTGCCCAAAGACAGCTGAGATAGATGCCAATACACCTCGTGGCAGAAAGAAAATTGGTGAAAATAAAAGTCTGTTTTTATAGAATTTTACACATGACCTACTCTATTATAAGTTTTTATCCGGTTTATGCGATGAAATAGTTAAAAAGTTGTTTTCTAGACTTTGAACGGATTAAGATTTTTTACATTGATTTTAATGGAAAGTACTGTTTCGGTTTTTGAACAAATCTGTTTTCGAACAGGTTTCTGAAACAAATTATGGTCGAAAACCGAGGGATCACTGTACATCCAAATATCAATATTTCAATCTCTTCCTGCTTCCTGAAGCAGTACCGCCATCTTACCTTCTGTGCTTCACTCGGCATGTCGTCGCTGGATGAGCTCAGGTCCTTCATGGCCGCCGTCCTGCCACCGCCGATACTTTTCCCTCCCAAAGAGGATTTCTTGTCCGCCTCGTCGTCTGATGACATGCGCTTGTTGCCGAGGTTCCCGGCCAACTCGCTCAATTTCTTCATCAGTTTCTCTTCCTCATTCTGTCCCGGTGATCCAGACCCCTGCCAAACATATATGAGAGACATGATGAGAGCAATTTCAAGGTGGTGGAGATGCCTCAAGGATCATGCTTGAGCCCCTTTAAGCTTGCCACGATGACAGACAGATCGACAGATGAGGTCAGACATCAATCCATTGTGGATGATGAGTTCTGTTCTATTTCTGAGACATTTTTCTACATGTGATACTTTGTTTCTGTTTTCTACTCCCACCCCCTACAATTTTGCTGCTGGAGATTGCAAATTTCTCCATTGTGGGACTAATATTTTTTTTTATCATGTGAGTCAAACATCCAGATGTAGAGTTTCTCGGTCAGTAAAACTGTTGCGTCTCAGTATTACGTCAAATACAGTAAAGTCTCGTTATATCGATATTCAAGGGAGTCCGAAAAAATATCGATATAACCGGGACTATCGATATATCCGACCCTGTTTGCATGTAATTTTCTCCGTGCGTGCATAGAAATAGTATCGATATAACCGGGACTATCGATATATCCGATATCGATATAACGAGACTTTACTGTATAAGGTATTGTGACTCTGCAGTGAGATGGTCACAAGGATTTCTGGCCTCACCTTGTTGGCGGGTGACATCTTTTCCTCCAAACGATTCAGCAGACCCTCGATGGCAGACATGCGTTTATTCAACTCGTTAATCTGCGGGGTCCAAAAAAAAGGTGTTCAGGTCACTACATCCTTGTCCGTACAGAAACATCTCCATGAAACACCTGAGTGTGCTGCATTTAAGGGAAATGTGAGGAGTTGCAGTGAATTGAATCAGCTCTGTCCACGCCCTCAACGACGCAAAGCAGGTGTTTTAATAATATGCTGGTTTTGGTCACATCCGTGAAATTAATGACCTTCAGTCTAAAATGCCCCCCCCCCCCCCCCCATTTTATCCCTAAACTGTGCAGTATTTGCACCACAGAGTATTTTTTCATCTTCATTGATAATCATCAGAAACAGGAATTTTCCAAATTAATTTGAGGCCCAACCCAAGCGACTTACCGGAGGGTTTTGGACAAGGTTCTCCTGAGATGAGGCCCGGCTGTTGCGCCGACGGTGGTGGGGTGGTTGGTACATGGGAGGAAACCGCTGACACTCCTCCTCGTCAGATGTGTCGATATACTGCTGACGAGCCATGGAGCTAATCTTGGATAAAGATCGAGTCCGAACCATCCGATTCTCACCATAATCATCTGAGGCAGAGAAGGAACGCCATCATTGGTTCAAACAAGTATGCGCTTCTATTCTGCAAGCGTGCTGGGTGGGAGTCTGTTTGCACCATTTCTCATCGCGAAACGATCCAAACTTTTGCGGCGATTCATTCGCTGTTGGTTCATGTCGAATTCGCCGTCATTCCTGTAGGCTCGATCCTCCTGAATTTGCTGACGGGTGACACATAAAAGTGCATTTCTGGTGTGATTTATATTTGAGGTGAAATCTTACCAAAACAATTCTGAAATATGATTGATTGAAAGTACTAAAATAGCTATTAAAGTGTGTGTGCGTGTGTGAGTGGGTTCGGGGGTGTTATTATGGGGACTGAATATTTGTGTGTGTTACCTGCACGGACGAGCGGCGTGAATAGGGGAAATAATCCTCCGAGTCAAAGTCGAATGGATGAACTGACAGCAGGCGTTTATTTTTACGCATCTAAAAAAGAAAATTCATAATGCATCAGGAAAAAAATAGGATAATTATAAATAAATAGGATCATAATTTTTCGTTTTAAAAAACTAACTAAAAAGTACAAATGTTTAATATTTATTTTTCTTTTGTTTGTTTTTTTTCTCTTAAAAGTTTATTTTTTGTAGTTTTTTTTAATTATAAGTATTATTTTTTTATAATTACAATAAAAAAAATCCAAAAATACAATCCGAACATTTTTTCCTGTTTTAAAAATAACAAAATTTATGTTTTAAATAAATGTTTTAAAAATAACAACATTTATATTATATATATATATATATATATATATATATATATATATATATATATAGTGGTTAGCACATATATATATATATATATATTGCATATTGACCACTAAATTGTCCCTATGTGATAGAGTATGTTGTACGTCTTTGTGTGGCCTGCGATTGGCTGGCATATATGAGATATATATATATATAGATATATATATATATATATATATATATATATATATATATATATATATATATATATATATATATATATATGGCTGCCGCTGCTCACCCACACAAAAAAATCCTGTTACTGTAAAGTTTCCTTGAGAGTTTTGAAAGGCGCTTGGAAATTAAATGTATTTTATATATATATATATATATATATATATATTCGGTTTTGTTTTACCGATTTGTATCGTTGTGCCTCAATTTCTCCTTGATCATCGTCATTTGGGGTGTAGTAGTCTGCAACACAAAATGATTGACATTTTAAATTTAGGTAGCTTCAGAATGCGAATGTTTGTGAGTGTAGTATTATTATTTTTTGAGTTGTTCATAGAAAGTTGCAAAAACATTATCTGGTCAAGCAATTTTACTTGCCGCGAACCGTTTCTCTTGTTGCCATCAAATTTTGATGTTAAAAGAAAATTTTGTGACCCTCCTTTGTTTGTCATCATTCGATTATTCGTAAACACTCGTCAAATATCTTTGCAGCCTTTTGCAACCTTCAGCAAACCCACCCAACCAAAAAAAAAAAACATTCACCTGTCAGCATTTCATACTGAAAAGAGTGAATGAGAAGTATTTTAAGGACTCACTGCTGCGGACATCCGGCATGCTCTGCGTGTCGTCATCCCGTCCACCTGTCGCATAAAAAGTACTTTATTAGCTCTTCGCACATACTAGTCGAGGTCATTCGCACTCAGAAATACATTTTAATACCCTGTGCTCTTTTTTTTAATTGGGCAGAGTTATCAACTGATACTGATATCCACTAGCTTTCCACTCCCATATAAATAACATAACTCGGTCTGCATATTTCCACCTCTGTAATATCAATCGTCTCTGTCCCTCTCTCACTACTCACACCGCTGCTATCCTTATCCACAGTCTTGTCACCTCCCGTATCGACTATTGTAACTCACTTCTTTTCGGTGTCAATCAAAAATTTCTCCAGAAACTCCAACTACTTCAAAATTCCTCAGCCCGGATCATCACTAAAACCCCCTCCTTTCACCCCATCACCCCTATCCTCCAGCAGCTCCACTGGTTCCCTGTTAAACTTCATATTTAATTTAAAAATACGTACTTCTGTTTACATTCAAAGCCATCCATAACCTTGCCCCCCCTATCTGTGTAGCCTTCTTCAAATTTCTGTTCCCTCTCGGTCGCTCAGATCCTCATCCTCCCTTCACCTCAATGTGCCTTCTACCTGTCTCATCACGATGGGGTGCAGAGCTTTCAGTCGCTCTGCTCCCAAACTCTGGAATTCACTTCAACCCAACATCCGTAATATTGACTCCCTTCCTACTTTCAAATCCCATCTCAAAACCCATCTGTTTAAAATTGCATTCATGGTTCAACCAGCTATTTTATTATTTATCATTTTATTTATGGTTTTATTGTTCTGTGTATTGTTCCTTTGATTGTAAAGTGTCCTTGAGTGAAAGACATTTGGAGATTAAATGTATTATTATTATTATTATTATTATTATTATATTTGAACACCAAAGATGGAGCAACACACGTAGACTTATGACCATACTCACATGCATATATTCTATAGCCTCTGTGAAGAACAACGATGACTCCACGCACTGTGTACACTATGTTTGTATTTTATGAGGTGGCTAAGGACCAGGCGGGTCAGCACAATGTCGATTTTAGAGAAGCCAAAATGATGTCCGCAATTAATTTCTTTGTCGTGATATAATACGCTATGATATAATGCTATCTTTTGCGTTAAAAGAAAAACAAATTGTTTAATGGTTGAATTCAACGGTATGGCTTTCAAACAGGTTCAAACAGGTTTTGAGATTCAAATATTTTGAGCACGGTCGCCAAACTAAATTAAACTTGTGAGTCAACGCACCGCCGCCTCTTTAAATAATAAAAAACGTTCAGATTGCCCCGCTTGGTGCTCACCGTCTCCATTCAATCTCTTGTACAGTGACCTCATCACCTTAGCACTACCGAATCGCTTGAAACGGTTCCGGATGTTGTCGTGGTACCACCCCAGGGTGCCAATCTGAAGAACCCTGAAAAGAATTGAAAATAACGTTAGAGCATTGTCCAACCGAGGTGGGCGGGAAATACTCGTACGTACCTGGTCATGCGACAGTTGTCGCATACCCAACCGTGCTCCTTCTTGTTGTATCGGCTGCACGACTTGCAGGTGAACATGCGGCAATCCAGGCACTGGCGTTTGCTGTTAACCAGGAATTTAAAAGGTTGCAGGCAGCGGATACACAACGACTCGGCCAAGTTGTTTTGTGCGCCGAGGAGCTCTCGTTTGGTGTCCTCCTTCTCGATGGAGTCCTTCAGTTTGCTGTGAAACAGAAAATTATTAGTTCCCTGGAGTGACGCCTGAATGGGATAAAAAGTTTTTTTTTGCAGTGAAATAAGACTAAAAAAGTCGGGGACTAAACGTTATATCCCTCCAGGACGCAAGAGACACTCCAGGTGTCATTGAGTCAATGACTCCTATAATAATTTGCTGTTTCTAAATGAGCCCCTTGATGGCAGCACTTAGCACATGCAGGTAACAGCGCTACTGCCCAATGTATTCATTCTACATGCAAGCCAGACGTGATTGATATTATGACGGGAGGCTACGGGCCGGATAAAAATGGACCACGCATTTGGCCCCCGGGCCGGAATTTGGACGGGTCTGTTCTAGAACAAATACACTCGGCATGATCATGTCAACTTAATCAATACAAATGAATGTCAAATGTAATCCAACATCCTTTTTTTTTTCAAATATTCACAGACATCAAATCAATATCATGAATATGAAGTCACGCCCATATAGTAAATCAAGTGTCAAACTTAAGGACCGTGGGTCAGATCTGGCCCGCCACAGCATTTGACGTGGTCCACAAAAGCAAATATCACATCAACATCCATGATGCTTGCTCAAAATCTGTACTAAAACTTCACATATAGCAGCATTTGACTTTTGTACAGCCGTCACCATTTCAAGCTCAGATAACTCCAGACCCATATTACTTAGGAATTAACTCTTTTTTTTCTAATGAAAGAAAAGGTTTCTTACGCTGCGTTGAATGTTTATGTAGTTCTAAAACTCAATATTCCGTGGGTCCTGCCATTTGAGTGAAAATGACAAAAATCCTGGCACTGGAGTGGGCACATTTTTTTGCTCATCATCTGGCAGTGAAGTAGACTGTTATACAATATATAGGTTGAGTGGATAAAGGTTTCCCCAGGGAAACAGGAAAATAAATGTGACGCCCCAGCAATCATGAAAATCGAATTGGGTGTGGAATAATTTGATTGTGCCACCGAAAGTGAAATTCTGCTTGAGATGAGCGAAATTGTGAATGGGGTTATGAAACTGTCGATGTTATCGTCAGAAGTAGCATTCTCCCCGTGTGGGTTCACCGGCTTTCTCGTTTTTAGAAATGTGTCAAGACAACTGAATAATCCTCCGAATTCCGCATGTATGCGTGCGTGCGTGTGTGTGTGACCTGAGGTCTGATGGGATTTTGAGTCTGCTGTGTAAACAAGAGTGTCTTTGTGGCATCTCCGTGTGACTGTCATGATGTACTGCAGCTTTCACGCTCACATTCCCTGATTGTCTGCATGGAAACGTGTCGCATGACTACAGAAAGATCTTCAACCACAGGCGTTAAAACTCAAAATAGATACGGTGGCACATTTTTTTCTTTTTTTGTGGGTTCATTTGTGATATAACCCAATTTGGTTGCATCTACACAACCACAACAAAGAATGTGTCTTTTGTTTTTTCGTATAATACACAAACAGATATGTACATATTACCATTAAAAAAAAAAAATCGACCCACCCTAGTCGTTCTTCCTCGTTTTTCCGCAGGTTGAAGTCGCGTTGAATCACCTCCCAGACGTGTTTCGCTTCTTCATCGGTCAAGCGAGACAGATCGAGTTTACGCTCCATGGTGAAGTCACTTCTCTGAAGGGGTGAGAAAAGAGCCCACTGTAATGTTTGTTTCTTTTTTTTTTTAAACTCAAACATTATTTTGTGGAAGCAGTATTTTTTTTTCATCGCCTATATTGTTTTTGAAACAATCCTTGGTTAAATCCTGAAATCTTGATATCCTGCAGAAATTCTAGGTCCGGCGATGGCGATAACAAAAGATTGAATAAAACATGTAAAAAGAACTTTGCAAGACATTTTAAAGGTTCCAAATAGGAATCACTCTAAAACACGAAATGTGTTGAATGAAATCACAGTTAAATGCATGAAAACATTTCTAATTAAAGAGCTGACAAGATAAATAATTTCACCAACAAAGTGCCAAAGAGGCAATGTTGCTTTCCGGTTTAAAGTTGAAATTCATGCATTTTGGATCAAGAAAATAAGGAATAAAATAGGAAACTCACCTCACTGCGGCTGCTGCTGAATCATCCCAAGCTTAACTGAGAAGGTCAGCTGATCACATGTTCACATCCTCCTGACATCATCAGGATCACACTTACAATAAATACTTTGTTTTCCGAGCGCGGACACTGAGAAGTCCAGGTATCCACTAGGCTCCATTAAGAATCGACTAAAACAGTATTGTATTGTATAATGCCTTTAGCTCGAAATGCCCACCCGGTTTCATTTGAATCAGTCTCACAGTTTTTGGTAGCTCCGTTGAAATCCTAGTTGACTAAATGTGTTAGAAAACATATAAGCACATGTCTTTAGGGAGCATAAAAATCTTAACCACATTAGTTCAACAGCCTTGGCTTGCTAGCTAGCTAGCAATTAGCTATTGCACCATATTACCTCGATAGATCTTATCTTTAAATTTAAATCGTATTCTCTGTGGGGTTTTATCTTTTGTTTTTATTTATATATATATCAAGATCAGATATATATATTTATATATATATTTGATCTGTGGTTTCATTTATGTGCTTATTTTCTGATTGTAAACTGTCCTTGAGAGTTTTGAAAGGCGCTTATAAGTGAAATGTATTATTATTATTATTATCTTGCTATCTAGTGATTAGCTATCGACCCACATTAGCTCAATCGCTCTTAGCTTGCTGATTGCGAGCTAGCTAGTGATTAGCTATCGACCCATATTAGCTCACTAGCTCGCTAGCTCTTAGCTCGCTAGCTATTAGTTGTTTTCAAAAGCTAGCTAGTTGAACCACGTTCACAATTCAAAATCCCCATTTCACGTAATTCAACATCCATTTACTGAATTTGCTTACAAGGAACATATTTTCAATGTAAACTTCATGAAAATGACCGTTTTTTCCTACAAAATTGTGAAAAGGTTGCAACATTTCTATGATCGATTTGTATATTGTACATCTGGAGGCACTACGGTGTGGTCCTAATAATAATAATAATAATGATAATAATAATAATAATAAATTGAATTTCGAAGCACCTTTCAAAACTATCAAAGACTCTTTACAGTCACTGGAATCTTTTTTGTGCGGGTGAGCAGCGGCAGCAATTCGCGCCAGCGTTCACTCTACCCGGAAGTAACACAGTAGTCCTAAGCACATGGTCTGAAAACGTGTGATAAACAGAAGCAAATCTCACTGTCTGTGAAAAGGAGTCTCTTAGCCGTGACTTCGAATTGCCAAAGTCAAGCGTTTCAAGAAATTGGCCTTTGTGCAACAAAATCATGGCAAAGTTTGGCTAACGGATTGAAAGATAATCGTAAATGGCTTTGTCAGCGGTACGACAGTTGGCTTTGTCAACCCGCAATGGCAGTTTACGACTGCAACTGAAAGTTTTCAGAGGTGAAATGGAAACGCTACAGTTGTTTGCTTCGATGATTATACAATTGTGTATCTTCATATGTACATATTTAGAGTCTAAATGATTGAAAAACTAGAAATATTATAGATGTATTGTATTAGACAATGTTGGTTGGCGGCCATTTTATTGGAAATGCTTGAAAATGAACTAATGTTATAACCGACAGATCTGTCATGTCCCTCAGGGCATGATGGATAAATAAAATGCATTTGTACTTTTACTCAAGTAAACTAATCAAATCATACTTTTTTAAACAAGTATCTGTACTTTTATTTAGATAAAGAGCAGAATGTCAGTAAGTTTGCCACATTTGTGTATTGATGACATCTGATCCAAGCGTGATTTGTTATGAAGCCACTTTGAAACACATTCAACCATACTCTTACTTTCCTTTCCTCTTCCTTTCATAACTTTGCTGCTGTATTACTTCCGGGTCGAGTGAACACTGGCGCGAATGGCTGCCGCTGCTCACCCGCACACAAAAAAAGTTCGTATCCTGTGACTGTAAAATATCCTTGAGAGATTTGAAAGGCGCTTGGAAATTAAATGTATTATTATTATTATATCTTGCCGGCGGCTGCCTGCGGTAGTTTCGCAGCTTCTCATGCCACATGTGATGCATTTGTCGGGGATAACACAATGGCATTTGACTGGCCTCTGGCAAGCAACACAAACAGCATTGGGGAAGGACCTGATGGCAATTTGTTGTTTTTTTTTTATCTGAGTGGAAGATTCGATAACACTGTAATTCACTATCTTCCGCACTAGGTGACACAAAATAGACCAAAAAAAGGTTTTTTTTTGCCAGTTTTGGATGGGGTGAATGAAAAAAAAAAAAACACCAAATTCTTGTTTGGATAAATCGTCAACAATAATCATGTACAGTGATGCCTTGTCTTACTGTCTAATTGGTTCCCAGACAGAGTAAGGCGAAAAGTGTGTATCCCAAAAATTAATTTCCCATAGGAAACCATTAAAATGAGAATAATCCGTTCCCAGGTCCCTATAAAACATCATTTTCTACTTTCTACTTTTGTAAGCCTTAAAACTACACAATATATACCTTATTTTATGTATAATAAATGGGTTTTGGTATTATAATTAAAGAAATAAACTGTACTATATAATAAAGTGTTTTTATTTACCTTTGTGATGGTCGTTGATGGCTTGATCAAATGGAGTGGCCGGTTTCATCAGCATTAAACACTTGATGAGGAACGTAACCTTCTTTCACCATCTTGAAGAATCATCCCTTGTAGGTGCTTTCTCTGTGATAATTTTATCTAGTTCCTCATCAATTGTGTTCTGTTGAACTGGGTTGATAGCTTTTTGCATCAAGTGTACAGATGGCTTGTGCGGGTTGTTTTTGGAGCCTGATTGGTGGGATATTTTAACCTTGCAGTCTACACTCTGCCTTTGAACTATCAAAGTTGAAACTCTCACTGTCGGTCTGCCTGTCTCTTTAATGTTTAACACCCCCCCTCCACTGCTACGTTCTTGACCAATCACGTGGCTTTACCCGAAGACTGGGGGCGGGGAATAGAGGACAAAAACAGTCGGCTGCCATTTTGTTGTTAGAAGAACGGGCTCGTTCGCAAACGACACATCACTCTTTGAGGCAGCTCCGTGTATGAAAAAAGTTCGTATGCCAAGGTAAAGTTCGTATGCCAAGGTAAAATGTTCATAAATTTAAGATTCATAAACCGAAAAGTTCGTAAGCCAAGGGGTTCGTAAACCGAGGTATCACTGTACTTCAATATTTTTTTGTTTCAAATAATATTTTTTCCAAGTTCATGATCCAATTAGAGTAATGGATTATTTACATCTTGCACATTTATTTTGTGGACAATAGTTACAAGGAAAATTACAAAGTTACATACAAATTCAAGTGCCGGTGTCAAAGTCGAAAGCTCACGGCGAATTTTCAAAATCTGCCATAAAATGACAACCAATTGCATGGCCCACACACTGAACATGTTAAGTAAGGAAGGAAGTCCGCAAACAAACAGTGCAGCTCAGCTTCTGACTTGCGTGAAACATACCATATGATTTTCTTTTCTAGCAGAGTTCAAATTCAACTTCGAGCTGCATTTCAACAACCGAATAAGCCGGCATCAGAATTTCGACTGTTCAGACTGTTCCTGTGCTTTTCGGCATCATTTCAGAATCAGAATCAGAAAACCTTCCCCACAATGGGAACATTTGCAATTTCCCGAGACCAAGACACATTACTATTGTTGCTTTTTCCTGGTGATGTTTTCCTTTTCAATGTTATTAAATCTGCTGTTTGTTTTTTGCTTTTTCCTCCTTTGACCAGATCGAATGACCTTAAAGGACAACCGACGTCTCCTGACAAGTTGTGTCCATAATTTGTAAAATCGCTTCAAATGGCTTTTACTGAGCATATTTTACAAAGATTCCACCGCGTATAGCTATATTTTACGACAAGACTCACGCTGAATATTCCGGAAGTCTTGTTTTTGAGATGGTGACGAGTCTTCACGTTACGTCACTGAAGGAACGCCCCTGACCGAAAAAAGGACACATTGTAGCAGTCCTTCCATCACGTCAATGCATTTTGCTGTACTTTGTTTGGTCTGAAAACTTTGTGTAGCACCAAAAAGAGGCAGAAGATGGCGACAAAGCTCCGTGTAAGGAATTAATCAGCCTGTGGAAACGGGCTGATTAATTCCTTACACGGAGCTTTGTCGCCATTTTCTGCCTCTTTTTGGTGCTACATTTCCCACCTCCAGTTTCAGCACACTTTTAAGTCATTTTTATTGATGTTTTGCATTTGACTAAAAATATCATACTGCGTGTTTTGGGTATTTTAGATGCTATAAAACGTTTTTCTGATGTCAGTTAAAAAACAAAAAAGTGATGTCGGTTGTCCTCTAAAACCAAGTGGTCTGACAAAATCTTAATTTTTGGTGTGCTCTTCGTTAAGCTAGTGATAGCATGTTATGAATCTACGCCCTCATCACCACTTGACATGTCTTGAACTGCTTGTTTTTTTTCAGTGTTCAATATTAACTCATTTGTTGCCATTCCCGAATTTATTCTGGAATTGAAAAGTGTGACATGGAGCGCCCAAATTTGTTCGGGTTTTGGTTTTTCTTGCGGGTGGTGCCGATTAAGCGCTGGTTAGACCTCTGGCAATGTTTTGCCCTTCCACGTGGGGGCAGCATTTGCCTTTTTTCCATGTTAGCGCTTTGTTACAGCTTCAGTTGTAAACCGCTATATACATCAATACACATCGTATTGTATTCTGTACAGCCGCCCCCATTTCAAGCTCAGATAACTCCAAACCCATATAACTTAGGAATTAACTCTTTTTTTCTGCTGAAAGAAGAAATTCTAAGGTAGCTTAAACTGCAATGAATGTTTATGCAGTCCTAAAACTCAATATTCTGTGGGTCCCGCAATTTGAGTTAAAATGACAAAAACCCTGGCACTGGAGTGGACACATTTTTGCACATCGTCTGGCAGTGAATTAGTCAATGAAATCTAGACCTTGTGAAAACTGCTTCGTAGGTGAGGTTTTATCAAAATTAAAAAAGAAAAAAATACACCTGTCCAACCAATAATCAGCTCCACTTGGACATTGATGGCGTGTCAGGAAGCAACGATCGGTTGTCAAAACGACGACGTTTAGTGGGTCACCCACCAGGTGGCGACCACAGACGCCAAGGCACCAATCAAGGAACTTGCTGCGGCAGAATGGGCGGAGTTACACAGATCCGAGTTACAGCACTTGAATGTAAAACTGGACACCTGTGAAGCACACGGTGGGGTTCAATATTCTCAGAACGGCGTATTTCTTCAGCAAAAGACTCGTTCCCCTACCTGTGGAAACATCTGCCCCAGTCGGCCGTACTCGCAGTCGGAATACTTGAGGCACTGGCGAAAGGTCATCCCTCCTGGAAAACATGCACAAAGGAGCCACATTATTATTATTATTATTATTATTATTATTATTATTATTATTATTATTATTATTATTATTATTATTATTATTATTATTATTAATATACACAAATAAATAAATAAATACAAATTAAAAAAACTAATAAATAAAAATGGAAACATTTTATCTGTGGGTCCTTTAAACATTAATTTCAAAGATAGGAAATAATAAATATATCAGACATACATTTTATTATTGTTGTTTTAATTATACTAATACTACTACTATTACTACTACTACTATTACTACTGTTACTACTACTACTACTACTACTACTACTACTACAACAACTACTACTACTACTACTACTACTACTACTACTACTACTACTAATAATAATAATAATAATAATAATAATAAGAATAATAGGCTCGGTAGTCGAGTGGTTAGCATGCCGGCTTCAGAGTGCAGGTAGTGAGTTCAAGACCGGGTCCGGCCTCCCTGTGTGGAGTTTGCATAGGGCCCGTGTGGGCTTTCTCCGGGTCCTCCGGCTTCCTCCCACATTCCCAAAACATGCATGGCAGGCTGATTGAGCACTCCAAATTGTCCCTAGGTGTGAGTGGAAGAGTGACTGGAAAGGGATGGATGGATAATATTAATAATAATAATAATTTCAAAAAACTTAAATATTGACTGATATTTATGGGAACAACTTTAGTTAGCGCAGCACAGCAAAGCAAGCAAGTTGTCTCCTCCAAAAGAATTTTCTGAGTTGCTGTTAATATCTTTTAAAGTTGGGAGCGTCATCATTTCATCCGGCAGGCACCTCTCTCTGTGAGCGTCAGACAGGCATCATCATAGCTGCAGTCGCGTTGTTTGGAGCAGCTGCCCGTGTAATCTTTACAACTGTAACAGCGAATAGCTGAGCCTGAAAGAAATTGATCACTCGTTTCACATCGCTTCTTCAAGATGGTTTTGCAAAAGGAAAATGCACATTTAAAACAATATATATTTTTTTCAAAACATTGTTTAACAACCAATCCATTGACAGCATATCATAAAAAATGACGTTTCAATTAATAAGAGAAACATCTTAAAGGGTGGAACATACCAAGTCCGAGGAGAGTGAAGCAGGTCAGGAGAAAGATGCTAAGAGAGAACTTCATGTTGACCTCCGCACAACGCAAATTCTGAAATGCCAAATGGACTACTTGTACTGCATGTACCGAGTACACAGTGTAAAACAGCTACATTGACTCATTGAAAGCTACTTGTTCTATTTACTACCACATGTATTTTCCACATATTATATTTTATTATATATATATATTTTGTGGGTTTTAATGTGTGTCAAATGCCAATGTGTGTGTTTCCGTGTGCGCGTGTTTGTGTGCGTGTATGCAGAGTCCTTACCCAAAAGTAGAGTGTGAGTGATGCTACGGCTTTCACTAACTGAAAAGTGTACAGGGCTGAAAATGAACATGCGAGACCACACCCCCAAGGCGGAGCCTGTAAGAGCAGGTGGGCGTGGCTAGAAGAGACAAAAACAGCAAAATATTCTTGTTGTTATTCTTGATTGTTAAATACTTTGGTACTTTGAATTTGTAAAGTTGTATTTATTTATTTATTTATTTATTTCTCAATGTATTCTTCTATTTATTTATTTGTGGTATTCATTTATTTTTTTAATTTATTTTGTTTCGGAGTGTCACTATGTTTGATTAATAAATTAACCAAAACATTTGAAAGGAAGGGTAACTAGCCACACTAAGTGGCCACATTGTAAATTAGACGAGCCCACAAAAAATAATAATAATAATAAGAAGAACACAATTTTACGCTGAATGCAGTGCTGCAGTCTTCTCATTTTTCAAACAGACTGTACAATGTGTTGAGGAATAAAGTTGTCAATTCATTTACAGTGAGGGTGAACAACTTTTTATTTCTTTTTTGACCAAGGACTGGTTACCAGTATTGACGGGCAAGTGAAGCTTCAGAGGAGTTAAGATAGATATAGATATATATCTAGTACTATGTAAGATGTATTATTGTGATAGTTTAAATCCCCTAGGTGGCACTCTTGGTGGATTTTAAAGACATTTTATCTGCACGAATCTTCATATTTACAACAAAAGCACCATCTAGAGAAGTCACCAAATATATAAGTGCTTCATGAAGCTTTGTTTTCCCCTCACTAGCTACCGCACGTGCACTTATACACAGTGCCACCAGACCATATAACAAATTTTGAATTAGAATAATAAAACGTTAAAAAAAACAATTTAAATTAAGATATTCAAGCACCACGGTTTTATTATTTTATTCTATAATTATTTATTATTTTTTGTCAAATAGGAACTGAGAGGACCAACAGTGGTAGCTTCACTAGCAGCGATAGCAAGCACAAAGGCGCAATGGACCAGTTAGCTACAGTTCATACGTGATTTATTTATTTATTTATTTATTTATTTATTTATTTATTTATTTATTACGAAGCTGGAAACCGGAGCAGAGTGGCACCACGCTGATCTCGTCATCTGCTCATTGATTGGAGAAGAAAAGTCGGCGTGTCCCACAAGGACAAAGAAAGCACAGAAAAGACAAACGGCCAGTGTGAGCGGGGCACAACGCTCGACAGCGCCAACACAAACAAAGATGCTACAGAGTGACACAGCTTGGTTGCTTCAGCGACAAACCTGACTTTGATCACCCTCCTCTGACACAGCCCCCCCCCCCCCCCCCCGTATGATGTCATCGTTCCTTCTGACTGCCGATTGGTCCGCGGCCGACAGGTGAGCAGCTGCTGCAATGACAGAGGAAACCAGTATGACATTAAAGATTGAAAAGCTTCAGTTCGATTCGATGCTGGGGAGGCTGCAGGTCAGTTTCTGCTAAACATGGTGTGTTACAAGGTCCAAAAATAATTAAATACATGACGTTTTTTAACTAGAAATGTGTCTTTCTGAACATCAAGGTGAATGAATGTCTATATATCGTTTTCTTTATATGTTGATGGTTCACATTTCAGAACACAGTTTCAATTTCATTTGATCCTGACAATAACTCGTTTTCCTAATGGATAGAAACATTGACGCTTTTGTTTCATTTTTAGACTAAACCATCATGGATGTCACCGGTCTCAGTAAGTTGTTTAATTTATGTTTTTCCTGGTTTCCCTGGTTTCGTCAGCGAACTAAAGTCGCTGACGAAGCCTCTTGGATAGGAGGCGAAACGTCCGAAACCTTCAAATTTGTACCACTCCTGTACGACTGAGAGCTTACACAGACATATATCCCTAATGTACAGAGATGGTGGTGTATTAGTGATATGTACATATAGGGACAACACAACTTTAGTTCACTGACGAAGCTTTTCGGATCAGGCGCGAAACGTCCGACACCTTCAAAAAAAGTACAGATGACGGCTGAAGAAACCTTTTCATCTGTGGACTACTCCTGTGTGAGCGAGAGCTTACACAGATGAATTGTAATGATTTGATTTGATATGATTTGTTTGAAATGATAATTTTGGGATCAACATTTGTCATCTCTTTTTTTATGTTGTTTTAAGTTTCCGGGCTGGAGGACTTAAACAAAATTCATGTGCCCGTGTATAGAGTGGCACTGAAGCTTGAAAGTCTACGGAACATCTGTCACAGTGGGTTGAATTTGGCCTTTCGCGTCTGTTTATTTCACATTTTATGTCTTGGTTTGCCGATTGGTTTGGAATTTCAAGTCCCTCGTTCGTTCGAGGAATGCATTCGTTATTGTGCTTCCAGTGGACGTCGTGTTGGCTCGCCACATCGAGGCCGCCTTCGATTTGGGGGGCGGAGCCAAGCGGTGGCGAGAGACTGTCTTGAGTAAGGACCAAGTCACCCAGCGACTTAACAGGATGTTCCAAAGTACATCGCCGGAATTTGAAGATCAATCTGTCGCGGATTCGACCGAGAAATTGTGCTGTCTTATATTCAGGATCATTGACAGGTGAAATATCATTGACAGGTTAATGAAAGGTGTCCACCACCATTTAAAAAATCACTGCCTATTGCTCATCTATGATGCCATTTTTGCAAAAAGTCAATATCGCCGATTTTTGGCATACTCGGGATTAGTATTATATTATTATTATATTATTAGTAGTATTATTTGGATTGTGCATGTGGGTTCAATTGGGTGTGCATGAATTATGCGAAAATGAAGCTCCATGAAACACCTGTAATATTTTTGGCACCTAAAGATGGTGCTCTTGGTTTAAATATAAAGGTTAGTGCAATCGAATCGTATAAAAATTCCACTGCATCTTTAAAGGACAACCGACGACACTTTTTTGTTTCCTAACTGACATCAGAATAACGTTTTATAGCATTTAAAATACCCAAAACACGCAGTATGATATTTTTATTCAAATGCAAAACACCAATAAAAAATGACTTAAAGTGTCCAAAATCTGCAAAAAAATTGAGCTGCGAATAGGGCATTTTCAGAAAGTCCCGCCCCCAGTTCGTGACGTCACGCCAACACGTCTTGCATTGCTGGAGAATCAAAACAATGGCTTCAGATTCAGAGAATATGCTTTCTTGTTACACATCCAGTTATGAATATGATTCAAATAGTTCTGAAGAGGAAAGCATACATGTCTGCAATCGATTAAAGAATTTATTCCGTGCCATTTTGAGGCAACATTGAGGGGAAGCCGAAAAAGAGGCACAAAATGGCGACCTCCTGTGGCCACCGTTATTTCCACAGGCTGATAAATTCCTTATATGGAGCTTGGACGCCCTCTTCTGGCAGCTTTTGGGTGCAACACGAGGTCCCCAGACCAAACAAGTACAGCAAAATACATTGACGTGATGGAAGGACTGCTACAATGCGGCATTTTTTTGGTCAGGGGTGTTCCTTTATAGTGACGTCACGTACGGACTCGTCGCCAACTCAAAAACAAGACTTCCTGAATATTCAGTGCGAGTCTTAAAACATAAAATATAGCTATATGCGGTGGAATCTTATTAAAATACACTCAGTAGAAGTCATTTGAAGCCATTTTACAAATTATGGACACAACTTGTCCGGAGACGTCGGTTGTCCTTTAAATCTATAGGAGTCAAAAACTTAACATAAGTGCTTCACGAAGCTTCACTTCGAGTATGCACTGTATGCCTGTTTCAGGAATCAGTCGGGGAAAGTAAGGGCGATTTCTCTCCATCTCGTTCTCATCTGTTTATCGTCGGAAACGCTGCTGCAGAAATATGGAGGTGACAAATATGCTCCTTTGTCAACAGTGACATAGTTTTGGATTAAATTATTTTTGCTAACACGGATGACTGTGCCTCAGCCCTGGCGAGCGCAGCGGTAAATTCCTCCGGATCCATCAATAGGTCGTCTCTTAGATCCGTGTTGGAGGATGTCGACCAGGTAACACAAACTAACTAAATTTCTTGCCCCGCTTTTGTCATGTGACTCCCCGAACGCACGCTTAGATTCCTGCGCTCATTCAAGAGGAAGGGGTGTTTGGTGGTGTTGAAGAGGCGGTCAAGTCGTGCTTTCACGGAGTGAGAATTTTATTTTATTTGAAAGGTGTTCTATTGTCACTGACTTTTGTTAGTGAGTGAAAATCACGCATTTGAACGATTTTTTTTTCAAATGTTCACAGGTGCTGACCTCCACCATAAGCAGGGCACATGTATCAGCATGGCTGCAGAGTGAGCCTCGATTGTTGCTATGGCTACCTGCGCTGTATCGTCAGTTCATAAGTCGGGAGGTCGTTCACGCCGTCCGCTGTCATATCTGCAAAATATTCCCCATCAATGGACTCAGGTGGGTGCCATTCATTTGCGAGTAAATTTTTTGCGGGGGAAAGCTTTATGCCATTGTATGCTAACGAACTCTGTTACTGTATTATTTGTGTTTGTCTGTTTTTTTTTTGTAATGCTTCAAAAACCCACTGTCCAAATTGTATTGGGCTGGTTTGCATTAGCCTTTATTAGACTCCTTTGTGGTGAAATTTAGTTTTCACAGCAACAAAGCTATCCATCTGAACAAAAAAAAAAACAAATAACAAATAAGACAACACAAAGACACAGACAGTCATTCAATCTTAAGCACTTTCTGTACTTTTTGTTGTATAAAGCTAATAAGAAGTGGACCAGAGGTGCATGCCCAACTTTTTTTGGGAGGGTGTGGGGGCACCTTAGATGGTGCTTTGGGTTTAAATATGAAAGTTAGTGCAAAGGAAATGTCTTAAATATCCACTGAATCTTTAAACCAAGAGTGCCAACGAGAGGTGTTGAAACTTACACAAGTGGTTCGCGAAGCTTCACTTGTCCACCATGAGTGTGCATTGTGGTGGATCTGCAAAATCGTCAGGTGGGTACCATCAATTTGTGAATTACATTTTTGGGGGAACCTGTCTGCTGGTGATGGGCAAATGGCGCTTCATGAAGCACAGGTGATCTATTTTGACTCCTCCAGATGGTGCTCTTGGTTTAAATATGAAGGTTAGTGCAAAGGAAAGGTCTTGAAAATCCAGTGCATGTCATGTATTTGCAAGGTGGTGATGGCGGTGCGCATCCCAAAAAGTAGGCAGGAGGGAGCAGGAGGTTGTGTTTGATAAATTGTATTAAAATAAAGTCAACAGAAACAAAATCTAAAACATCAAAGTCATTCAAACAGAAAAATACAAAGTATCAACTAAAGACCAAGAGTAAAAGTCTGCCAAGATTAAACAAACACATGCATACAATGCATACAATTGCATACAACGCATACATCAACAATGACCCGACACCGGATGGTCGTGCCGGGAGTCCTTTTACGTGTCACTGATTAAAACGACCAGCATCTGCGAGGCTGCAGGCAGGGCTGATCCGAACGTGGCAGTCCACTGATCGGGACGACCAGCACCTGTGCAGGTGCAGGCGGGGCCGACAGCGCTACCCGTTGGTCGCCAACCAGATCATGACACTGCATCTTTAAACCACGAGTGCCATCTACAGGAGTCAAAAACTATCACAAGTGCTTCATGAATTTTCATTTGCCCATCACCACTATTTGCCATTGTATGCTAATGAACAATATTTATTTGTTTGTTTGTTTGTTTTGTTGCTCCTCAAGCCACGCATCCATCCAGTTGCAGACTGTCCAACAGCACCGACCTTTCAACTGAACGGGGCTGCAAAGATGCTGCCCATTACAGGCGCAAAAAAGCCCCAGAGGTGTCCAGCGATGACAGTCAAATGGCACCGACATTCCTCCCATTCAAAAACAGTACTGGCATATTCATGCCGCCAAAAAGGCGCAACCGCTCAGTACAGTCTCCTCCTTGATGAATGTCGTGGCCAAAAATGCTGAAAAACAATCCGTATCCATTCCACACGACGCACAACAACACAAAGTGACAAAAAAGAAAAACACAAAACAAGAAAAAAACAACAAAAAAAGCAAGGCTCATGAGAGCACTTGCTGACGGTTCGACACATCACTAAGTGTCATTGTTTCATCTTGTCAAATTTGACTCATCGTTTTGTTTGATACTTTGTTGTTTGAGATTTTGTTCCTGCTGCCTTTACAATAAAGTCTCGTTATGTCGATATCGGATATATCGATAGTCCCGGTTATATCAATACTATTTCTATGCACGCACGGAGAAAATTACATGCAAACATATATCAACATGCAACATATATCGATAGTCCCGGTTATATCGATATTTTTTCGGACTCCCTTGAATATCGATATAACGAGACTTTACTGTATTTAATACAATTTGTCAAATACACCCTGCTCCTCCCTCCTGCCTGCTTTTTTGGGGTGGTCCACTACCACCTTGCAAATCATGACCGGATTATTTGGGTGCTATTTCATTTGAAACAATTCAACGAGTTTCTGGTCTTGCCTTGTTTTTGACGACATTGCCCACGCGAAATGTACTGTCTCCGCGTCGCTAGTGGAGAAGGCTTCTCTTGTCAAAATACTTTAATTTCTTGCATCATGGCTGCCCTTCAGGTCATCGTTTCGATATACGTTTGGCCAATTTGGGACTATGCTCGTACACGTTGTACAATTTGTGATATTTTGTGTGTGTGTTCAGGTATCGCTGTGTGAAGTGCATGAGAGTCCACGTGTGTCAGAGTTGCTTCCTGTCGGAGCAACGTACGCGTCAACACAAGAGCCACCACCCGGTGATTGAGTTCTGCACACAAGTAAGGAGCAACATTTGAAAGGCCGCAGCGGCAATGAAGTGTACTCAAGAAATACCCAAAAAGTTCGTCTCCACCTCAGCCCACCTGGCGGGAATCTTTCTCCTCAATCCTGCACCGCGCTCGTCACTTCCTGTTACAGCGGAGACACACTCAAAGGGGTGAATACAGAGCAAAAACAAGAGAAGAGGCTGAGAGAAGTCATAAGATGTGAGACGGGTTTCACAACAATCAATTTTTGATACCGATTGACCAAATCGATGTGAGCTGGAGTTGATTCCGTCTGATTTTGAATTTAGGGCACCATCTCTCCATTTGGCTTCTGCTGTTGGGGTTTCTCATGTTTCCTCAAAAAAGCTTCATTCCTCTGCAACAAAAGCGCAACAGACTGATGAGATGTTGTCAGAACAGGTAACCTCAGGTGACCCCTTCTCAAACGCTTGAAAACAGCGCCTTTCTAATCTCTTAAGGGCACTTATTTATGTTATTTGTTTAACAGTACAGTCAAACCTCGGTTTTTGACCATAATCCTTGCAGAAATCTGTTCAACATTTCCCATTATAATTAATGTAATCAATATCTGTTTTTTTTTTATATTGATTGAACAATACAAACACGCCTGCTCGCAGTGGAACGCTACATGAGGATAATGTCCGGGCGTCCGATTTGCGGAGTTTTCAGCCAAATGAAAAAAAAATCTTTATCAACAGCACAAATGCGTCGGTCACAATGAGACGCGACACGAGGAAGTAAAGGACAGCGATACCATGGCTTACGAACTTAACTGGTTGCCAGACAGAGTGTGTAAGGTGAAAAGTGTGTATCCCAAAAATTAATTTCCCATAGGAAACAATTAAAATGAGAATAATCCATTCCCAGGTCCCCATAAAAATGATTTTCTACTAAATAAGCCGTAAAAAAAAATATATTCTTTTATGTATATTAAATGTGCTATTATATTGTAATGAAAGAAATACACTATAATAAAGTCATTTTATTTACATTTGTGATGGTCGTTGATGGCTTGATGGAATGGAGCATTAAACGCTTGATGAGAAACGTAGCCTTCTTGTTTCACCATCTTGAGGAATGATCTCTTGTAGGCTTTGGCAGCTTTACCGTCACAACTGGCTGCCTCACCATGACGAATGACACTGAATACCTGTACGACGCTTAAAGTTCTCAAACCATCCGTGGATAGCCTTGAAATCATCAATGGATGACATACTTCCAGGTTGCCTCTTGACGATATCCAAGTGAAGTTGCTGTGCTTTCTCTGCAATAATTTTACCTAGTTCCTCATCAATTGTGTTCTGTTTAGCTGGGTTGATAGCTTTTTGCATCAAGTGTACAGATGGCTTGTGCGGGTTATTTGTGGAGCCTGATTGATGGGATATTTTAACCTTGCAGTCTACACTCTGCCTTTGAACTATCAAAGTTGAAACAAGTCCAAATTTCAATGTTTTCTATCAATTTTCTTTTTCTTTATTTCTGTCGTCTGCCTATCTCTTTAACATTTGCAACTCTGTGTTTCTGTAAACCCCCTCACTGCTGCGTTCTTGGCCAATCACGTGGCTTTAACCGAAGACTGGGGTCGGGGAATAGAGGACAAAATCAAGTTGGCTGCCATTTTCTTGTTTGGAGAAACCCCCCGCCTCACTCTGTCTATTTAATTTTTGCTGCTCTGTGTTTCTGTAAACCCCCCCACCCCCTCATCTACCACTGCTGCGTTCTTGACCAATCACGTGGCTTTAACCAAAGACTGGGGGCGGGGAATAGGGGACAAAAACAAGTCGGCTGCCATTTTCTTGTTAGAACGGCTCGTTCGCGAACGACACATCACTCATTGTGGCGCGCTGTGTGTATCCCGAAAAATAGTTTGTATGCCAATGTTAAACTTTCATAAATTTAACGTTCGTACACTGAAAAGTTCGTAAGCCAAGGGGTTCGTGAACCGCGGCTTCACTGTACATATAAGGTAGTGGAAGGGATTCGAGTGAGGGATTCGAGTGAGGCATTCATGTGCGCTCAGTTTGGTCGAGAACCCATTTTCAGTTGTAAACCAAGGCAGAAAAAAACCAGACATTTTGGTCAAACACTGAATTGGTCGAGACCCGAGATGTCCGAAAACCCAGGTTTGACTGTACTTAACCGTACTTAATTTTATTACTTACAAAATGTTATTAAAACTACATAAAGTACTAACTAGAATAATAAATAAATATATTGAACTAGAATACTAAATAGTACTAAATAAATATATTGAATAATTATACTAATAATTGGTTTAGTTTACAGCGAGCTATAAGGCTTGATTATCATTATCCCCTAATCCCAATGACTTCAATTTACAGTATTTTTCACCCGACCATTATCCCCGAAAAATTGTAAATTTCCCCCAGAGTATTTTCACACCCCCTAGGCAACATTCTTGTACCCCTAGGGGGTGTGACCACCCCTCGGTTTAGAACCACTGTCCTAAACATTCTGCCGTATATGTGCAGTGCTTGTGCAACACAAACAAACAACAACAAAAAGCCACCAAGTTTTGATCATTGTTTTAAATTTGAGTCAATTGCTTCCCTGCTAAACAGGAGTACCTTGCCTCTAATTATTAACAAACACTTCCAGAAGTTCTCCAGTGTGTTTGTGTGTTTTATGTTCTAAGCTGGAGGTATCCACTTTGCTCACTGAAGTCAACGACCTGCACAGAGACAAACAGTAAGCAGGGGAAAAAACATCAAATTCCAACATCAGTCAATCAGACATGAAGATATGTATTCATCATTACGTGACGGTTCTTTGTTGAAGGCTACTCGAAGAGCAACTGCGGGTGTGGCGTCTGACTGTCCAATCAGAACAGGTTATGCTGAAGGAACGCTGCAGGGAGATGGAGATCACAGTGGAAACGGTTCAAGAACACAACAGACATCTGCCGGCGACACTCATTCAGGTTAACGCGTTGTCACTCAAAAAGGAGCACGACGATTGGACTTTCTTTTCAAAAATGTATCTTGCACAAGTATCAAACTCGCAATACTCGAAGGCCTGCGTGTTTTGACTAGGTGTGATGGGCAAATGAAGCTTCATGAAGCACTTTTTATGTTTCTTGGCTCCTCTGAATGGCACTCTTGGTTTAAGTGGATTTTAAGACATTTTCTTTGCACTAACCTTCATATTTAAACCAAGAGCACCATTTGGAGCAGTCAAAGAATATTAAAATATTACTATATTATATAATATTAATTATTATTAATAGTGCTTCGTGAAGCTTCATTTGCCCATCACTCCTGGTCCCCCCAGATAATAGCTTGTCAAACTCTGTCTGGGGTTCTCAAACTGTCTGAGTTGGAGAACATGCAGTGATTTGAAAGGCGCTTAGAAGTGAACTGTCTTATTATTATTATAAAGCTTCATTTTACGAAGACTAGTAATCAGTGCGGAATGTCATACTACCCGCTCAATTTAAGTAAGCCAAAAATGAAATGTTAAAATTACAGGATCAAAATAGGAAAGTAACAGGAAAATATGTATTATATCTATGCATTTTTAACAGAGCGGGATAGAAAATTGAGTTATGGTGCAGGGATTTAACTCATTAGCTGCCAGATGTGCAAAAATGTGTCCACTTCAGTGGGAGGGTTTTTGTCATTCACTTGATTTGCAGAACCCACAGAATATTGAGTTTTAGGACTACATAAACATTCAGTACAGCGTTAGAAACCTTAGACTCTCTTCTTTCACCAGAAAAAGAGTTAATTCCAAAATGATATGGGTCTGAGGTTATATGAGTTTGAAATGGGGGCGGCTGTCCAAAATACAATGCAAACCATTTGTAAGGGCCTTAACAACAACTGAAGCTGGAACAAAGCGCTAAAATGGGGGAAAAAAAAAGTGCTGCCCCTTGTGGAAGGGAAAAAAAACATTTCTAGGGGTCTGGCCAGTGCTTTGTCGGCACCCTCCACAAGAAAACATCGTATTTTCTATTCCCGAATAAACTCAGGAATGGCAGTGAATGAGTTAAAATTGGCAACACGAGGAGTGTCATGTGTTTCCCGTCAGCTCTAGGCCATTTCAGTGTTCACTTTTACCTGTGAATATTTTGATTCTAAAGACACTGAACAAGCTGGAACAACAACCTACCAACGATGCATCACGAGACCAGAAAGAACTGGAGGAAACTGAGAAAGGCAACTTGACACCCTCTTCAGACCTGGAGACGTGCAAGGTTGAGGGTATAAATGAAGAATTCATGTTGAAATTTAAAGATGAGTGGGGTGATGAAGAAAAGGGTCCACCCACAACCATAAACCTGGACATTGCTTGCCCACTTGAAATCCATGAAAAGGAGGCAAATTGCGCAGGTAACAGTAATGACGGAAAAACAAAGCTTCATGAAACACCGGTGACACTTTTTGACACCTCGAGATGGTGCTCTTGGTTTAAATTTAAAGGACAACCGACACCTTCGGACAAGTTGCGTCCATAATTTGTAAAATGACTTCAAATGACTTCTACTGAGCGCATTTTCCAAAGATTCCACCGCATATAGCTATATATTTATGTTTTAAGACTCGCACTGACTATTCTTGAAGTCTTGTTTCCGAGTTGATGACGATGCCCAAAGTCATGTCACATTCGGAACGCCCCTGACTGAGAAAGCGACACACAATGCATTGGGGGTACTTTTTTTTCATCTGAAAACACTGTGTTTTGATCGTGAAATTAGAAGGAAAACTACATAAATAACGCGATGGTGAATCGTTGTGTGTCGCAGCCAATTGCGGTGACACGCATAAAGAAGGTGTGAGTTAACACAAATTCCCAGCAGACAAATCAGCCCATTTCATATACTGGACAAAACGCAGCTTGTGCGCCATCTTGTGCATTTTCTGGGCACTACATGAGAGTCCAGATCTTCACCGTTTTCATCACTTGCAGGCGGCTCGAATTGATACGAAAGGACTTCTTTAATCGATTGCAAACATTTATGCTTTCCTCTTCAGAACTATTTGAATCATATTCATAACAGCATGAGTAACAACAAAGCATCTTCTCCGAATCTTAACTCTCTGAAGCCATTGTTTTGATTCTGGAGCAAGGCAGTGTGTGTCCCATAGTGACGTCATTAACAAGGGGGCGGGACTTTCTGAATCTCCCCAGTTTCGAGCTCATTTGTGGCAGTTTTGGGACACTAAGTCATTTTATTGATCTTTTGCATTTGACTAAAAATATCAGTCTGTTTATTTTGGGTATTTTAGATGCTATAAAACGTTTTTTCTGATGTCAGTAAGGAAACAAAAAAATGGTGTCAGTTGTCCTTTAAAGATTAGACCAAGTGGAAATGTATTACAATTCCCCTGCATCATTAAACCATTAAACTCTCCCCTGGAGAGGAGTCAAAAACTTACACAAATGCTTCACAAAGCTTCATTTGTCCAACATTAGGGAGCAGTCGTCTTTGCCAACCGATTGAACAAGAGGATGTCCTGATAAAGGTTGCTGATGAACAGAGTCCTGGAACTTGTAGTCCGGAAGAATTGCTGCAGGAGACTGTGGACCGACTCATAAGCGTGCTTGGGACTGACCTGAAGAAGGATAAACAATCAGGTATGTTTCTTTACTTTCATTTTTAAATAGCATTGTTGTATAAAGAATGTGAAAATCCTAACTCAGTAGAAGTACAGATATTATAATGAAAGTCAATGTTGGAAGACTTCAAAGGTTGCCTCGTAAAATATGACTTGCGGAATGGAATATTATATTAGCTGGACATCAATTGGTACTTTCTGGTCTCAAATGTAGGTCATTTCTACAGCAATGTGACACACGAAGATCCAAGATCTTTTTTAACCCATTCACTGCCATTCATTAATTTAGTCACAAACTGAAAATATGACGTAGAACGCCATTCCCGATTTTTATCGGGTTTTGTTTTTTCATGCGCGCCATTAAAGCGCTGGTCATGGCTTATGGCAATGTTTTTTTATTTTCCACAAGGCGGCGGCATTTCCCTTTATTCCATGTTAGCGCTTTGTTCCAGCTTCAGCTCTTTTTAAAGGGCTATATAAATGTACAGTATTGTGTTCTATTTTGTACAGCCACCCTAATTTCAAGCTCAGATACCTCCTGGAATTAACTTTTTATTTTGGATGAAAGAAGAGAGTCTAAGGTTTCTAACACTGTACTGAATGTTTATGTAGTCCTAAAACTCAATATACTGTGGGTCCTGGAATTCGAGTGACAATGACAAAAACCTTGGCACTGGAGTGGACACATTTTGGCATATCGTCAGGCAGTGAATGAGTTAAAAAGCGAGATTTCATTTATCTATTTAGCACAGTCTCCGTGATTGTTTTAACACTTTCATTGCAGCAACAACAAAAAAAGTGACAAGTAGCTTGAACAGACAAGCTGTTTGGTCGCCGCCATTTTCACGAGGGCGTTACTGACACAAAAACATGAACAAATGCATGTTGCATGCACAAATGTGTAAAAAAAAGAACGCCTGATGTGTGGCTCTAAGCCACATATCAGTCTCCAGATGCGGCGCACAATTTTATGGATTGCGTATGCATGACTGTGGCAAAATTCAGACATAGAGTAAACGTCTGTAAGCTCTCAGTCGTACAGGAATGGTCCATCGATGAAAAGGTTTCTTCAGCTGTCATCTGTACTTCTTTGAAGGTATCAGACGTTTTGCTTCTTATCCAAGAAGCTTCGTCAGCAAATAAAGTCTTACTGGTAGTTTCGGCCCTATATATATATATATCCCTACTGTCCAGACGTGGCGGTGCCGGATTCTGCTATGATTGGTCCCTGCTCTCAGGTTGGACTAATCCCTGTGGCTCCACTGATTGCTTCTATTGTCCTAACTGACGACTGGCCTGATTGCCCAATTTGCCCTGGTATCACCTCATCAGCATAACATTTGTTAAAAGCGAAACATCTGATACCTTCAAAGAAGTACAGATGACGGCTGAAGAAACCTTTCCATCCACGTAGAGTAGAGCGAACGTTACTTATTAACGTTACTCCTCCAGCAGTGGACTACTCCCTGCGGCTACACTGATTACTTCTATTGTCCTGACTGATTATGTCTATTGTCCTGCCTGAGTATGGGGTCTACGACTGGCCGGATTGCCCCATTTGATCTGGTATCACCTCATCAGCATAACTAAGCCTATACTGCCTCAGAAGTCTGTTGTAGGAACGATCCAAATTGAACCTATCCCCAGCATGGCGATTTAGTGAAGGGTTTTGCTGTTTTATGAAAAATAGCTTCTTTTAGTTCGCTGACGAAGCCTGTTGGATAAGAAGCGAAACGTCCGACACCTTCAAAGAAGTACAGATGACGGCTGAAGAAAACTTCTCATCAATTGCGGCTGTGGTTACGGATACAGACACTTCCCCCCCTCATTTTAGCTGTTTTTAAATTGTGAAGATAAAAAAAATGCACAATGAATTTGGTGTTGTGTGAACTCACAAGATTTTTTTTGTTTGTTTTTCAATTTTCTTTAAACCAGGTGAAATAAGGTTGGCGCTGATTGAAGCTGCGGACCACGTTGGAGATTCGTTACTCTACCTGGTGGACACCGTGAGACAAATCCCCGGTAAATAAAAACTATAAATAAATACAGTAAAGTCTCGTTATATCGATATCGGATATATCGATAGTCCCGGTTATATCGATGCTATTTCTATGCACGCACGGAGAAAATTACATGCAAACAGGGTCGGATATATCGATAGTCCCGGTTATATCGATATTTTTTCGGACTCCCTTGAATATCGATATAACGAGACTTTACTGTAAATGTTAATGCCACAATGCCATCAACATTTGTCAAAGGCACTTTTGTCTCCGTGATGAATATCAAATCGAATCATTTCGCTATTTCTATGTCCGTCCTCCGTTCATTAAAAAAAAATCTGTTCTGAGCAGCCAAAAATACTTCTTCTTTTTTTAATAAATTCCCTTTTTTTAATTTTTGAAATGGTCCCGAAGTGTTGCCGTTGTAACAACGGCGCTACTTTGGAGTTTTTATACAACACCGCCTCCTCTGAGATCTTCCTCGCCGGAGGTTTGGTTCTGTTCGGCACACGGGTGCCGAGTCCTTTTGACGGAGTCCGCATCTCCTGGGTGGTGGCGGGGGGGTGGTCTGAACTTTTCCTCTCCTCTTAGGGAGCTTTGGCTTTTCTTCTCCATCTATTCTTAGCTCTTCAGATCTACTCCGATGCGACGCAGGAGACGTTTCGTGCTTATGACTCCGCGCGGAATCTGTACTGGGAGTGTTTGACGGTTTCTGATTTTTCACCCTGGGAGAATCCGAGCCCCCCTCCGCAGGCCGCCTCTCTGTGTTCAGGTCCGGGCTTAGACTCCGAAAGAGTTGACGTACACACGAGGGCAAAACGTTAAGGGTGGCGGGGCTTTTACTCACCTTGAAACTTTTGGGGGGGTTCTTGATAATGCGATTGGTGCGGTGGTCGTAAAAGCGGAGGGGAAATTGTTTGTATTTTACCTTCTGCCTGTGAAAGTCGGGCGGGCGTTGCCTTTTCCTGCTACGTTTGGGGGAGGGGCTTGCGTCGGGTGTGTGAGCGGTGCCGGGAAATGTCGGGGAGCAGAGAAGGTAGACTAAAGACGTGCTCGGCTGCAGCGGCGTGATGACGGGTGAGTATGAGGGAGGGAGGCGTGACCGCTGCGCCTCGGGAGTCTTTTTCGTTAGCGCACGATCACCTGGATGGACGCGAGTGGGCGTGGCCTCTAGAGCCGGTTGACAGACAGTTGGGATGACCAGGTGGACGGTCTGAGTGGCATGACTCACTTTCACCACCTGGAGGGGAGGCGGGGAGATCAACAATTCGGTCGTCATAACTCAGCTGTGTTGGGAAATAGTTTCAGTTTCAAATTTATGAATCAACGTGAATTTATTAACGAACACGAAAATTGCACTATTGAATATCAAAAGTAATCACAAAAATCAACGCTGACCAAAAAGCTTGAACCGTTGTTGTCATACTTTCTCCCTCAATTCGATTCATAGCGTGATGCTTTTTTGGGCAGCAATACAAACCAACCATACAGATAGACAAGGACAATGTCCATTTTTTTCTTTCTCGTGGCAGAAATATTCATCGTTCTTCTCAGAGGATAAAGAATAGATTCCTTTGCGCCTTGTTACATTACCTCTCTGCATATCTTGCAGCATCGTTTGTGTTACAATACCACCATTGGAATGAAAACTAAATGATGCTAAATGTTAGCTTGCCAAGGAACATTTCCCATCATATTAAGACTATCATTAAAGGACAACCGACGCCTCTGGACAAGTTGTGTCCATAATTTGTAAAATGGCTTCAAATGACTTTTACTGAGCGTATTTTACAAAGATTCCACCGCATATAGCTATATTTTATGTTTTAAGACTTGCACTGAATATTCCGGAAGTCTTGTTTTTGAGTTGGTGACGAGTCCTCACGTCACGGAAGGAACGCCCCGGACCGAAAAAAGGAAACGTAGCAGTCCTTCCACCACGTCAATGCATTTTGCTGCACTTTGTTTGGTCTGAAAACTTTGTGTAGCACCAAAAAGAGGCAGAAGATGACCACAAAGCTCAGTGTAAGGAATTAATCAGCCCGTGGAAACGGGCTGATTAATTACTCAAAGGAGGTTGGTGATATATTTCCCGCCCCCAGATACCTCAAAATGGCACGGAATAAATTCTTTAATCGATTGCAAACATGTATGCTTTCCTCTTCAGAACTATTTGAACCATATTCATAACTGGATGAGTAACATGAAAGCATATTCTCCGAATCTGAAGCCATTGTTTTGATTCTCGAGCAAGGCAAGACGTCTTGGGGTGACACCACGAACAAGGGGGCGGGACCTTCTGAAAATGGTCACTTCCGGTTTCAATTTTTTGCAGTTTCAGCACACTTTAAGTCATTTTTATTGGTGCTTTGCATTTGACTAAAAATATCATACTGCGTGTTTTGGGTATTTTAGATGCTATAAAAGGTTTTTCTGATGTCAGTTAAAAACAAAAAAGTGATGTTGGTTGTCCTTTAAGATAGCAGACAAAAGGCTAAGCTATACGGTTGAGCGAGTTGCTTGTTCTGTAGCCGCAAAGGGACATATGTCTTCTTGTGCCGGTCCCAAGAACACTATTGATGAAATAAACAATAACTAAATAACTCTCTTGGTTCTTCATAGAAAAAGAGGAACTAAAAGCTTATCCTGTGACTGTAAAGTAACCTTGAGAAAGGCGCTTATAAATCGAATGTATTATTAATGTTGTATTGATAGTTGTATTATAATTAATATTTATTTTTATTATTATTATTATTATTATTATTATTATTATTGTTATTATTATCGGGCAGAGTGAATGGCTGCCGCTGCTCACCTGCACGCAAGAAAATATCCCGTGACTGTAAAGTGTCCTTGAGAGTTTTGAAAGGCGCTTAGAAATGAAATGGATTATTATTATTATTGTTTGAAACACACTGCATGCAATTCACTTTATTTTATGTTTAGTTTGACAGCGAACATCAGCTGAAAATAGCAATAAGCATCGTGAAGGTCTTGAAAGAATGGTCAACAATTCTGTCTGCAAAAGTGCTGGCTACTTGCTGCGGAGTGAGGTGAGGAACCACAACCGCGGAAGACCTTGCGATCTGCGGTTTGTGATCACAAATTGATCAGATTTATTTAGTTAATGGCATTAATTTACTTTTTCAGTTATGTATTTATTTATTCATGGGTATTGATTTATTTGTTTGCTTACCTGCCAACTTCTGAAACCAAAAAAGCCAAGTAATATGCCTGGGTCCAATTTATTTTGTACTTCTAACAAGTAACGAGCGCGAGTATGTTTGCCACCTTTCAATACAGTGATACCTCAGCTTCTGAACTATTTGTCTTACGAACATAAAATTCGCGAGAATATAATCTTGGCATACGAACTAGTTTTCGGGAAACACACAGAGCGCCACAATGGCTGGCGGACTAGTATTCGGCGGAAGAACACCAAACCACACGGTCGAACAGCACCATTGTGGCTGGCGGACTAGTTTTCCACACGCACCTTCTTTCTGAGCACTCAGTGCAGACGTGGTTTGTTATAGAGTGGAGTACTTTTGCAATTATGGCACCAAAAAAGACCTCACCACAGGCTCGTGTTAAGCCGAAGAGGACACAAAAGAAAATTATGGTCGAGCAGAAGAAGATCATCGAAAAACACGAACAAGGTGTGCGTTTGTATGACTTAGCGCCACAGTACCAGTATGCTAGGTCAACCATTGCTATGTGTGGCAAAGGGTGTTTCTGTGTTGTCTAAGCAACGGTCTCAGGCAATAGAAGTTGAAAAACTTCTGGTGATTTGGATTAACAAATAGCAGCTAGCAGGGGAAGGTGTGAGTGAGGGTATTACCGCCGAGAAAGAACGGCAACTTCATTCGCATATCATCAAGAGGCAACTACATCAAAGACCATCACAAAGGTAAATAAAACGACTTTATTATACAGTGTAGTTAATTTATGTAATTACAATACAATAGCACATTTATTATACATAAAATAAGGTATATTTTGTGTAGTTTTAAGGCTAATTTAGTAGAAAATTATGTTTTATGGGGACCTGGAAACAGATTATTCTGATTTTCAATTGTTTCTTATGGGAAATAAATGTTTGGCAGACAAACTTTTTTCCTTACACACACTTTCTGGGAACCAATTAAGTTCATAAGCCGAGGTAGCAATGTATTTGCATCTCTTGTTTCCGTCTTGCGCTCACCTGACACCTGGAGGCCATCCTGAATTCCCGCCTTCTTGGAACTTCTTCCTCATTGTGGTCCAGTAAAGGTAGAAGACCCACATCCGACTCCACCGTTGCCTGATCAGGTCCATCGACGTTTTTGCTTCTGAACCCGCACCTTGTAGGTCAGAAACCATCAAAATGAGTGAGCCATAAATATTTAAAAGACAACCGACGCCTCCGGACAAGTTGTATCCATAATTTGTAAAATGGCTTCAAATGACTTCTACTGAGCGTATTTTAATAAGATTCCACCGCATATAGCTGTATTTTACGTTTTAAGACTCGCGCTGAATATTCCGGAAGTCTTGTTTTTGAGTTGGTGACGAGCCGTACATGACATCACTGAAGGAACGCCCTGACCGAAAAAAAGACACATTGTAGCAGTCCTTCCATCACGTCAATGTATTTTGCTGTACTTGTTTGGTCTGAAAACCTCGTGTTGCACCAAAAAGCCGCCAGAAGAGGGCGACCAAGCTCCATGAAAGGAATTTATCAGCCTGTGGAAACGGGCTGACTAATTCCCTACACAGCTTTGTCGCCATTTTCTGCCTCCCTTGGGTGCGACATTTCCCACCCCTGATGCCTCAAAATGACACGGAATAAATTCTTTAATCGATTGCAAACATGTATGCTTTCCTCCTCGGAACTATTTGAATCATATTCATAACTGGATGTGTAACAAGAAAGCATATTCTCCGAATCTGAAGCCATTGTTTTGATTCTCCAGCAATGCAAGATGTCTTGGCGTGACGTCACGAACTGGGGGCGGGACTTTCTGAAAATGCCCAATTCGCAGCTCAATTTTTTGCAGATTTTGGACACTTTAAGTCATTTTTATTGGTATTTTGCATTTGACCAAAAATATCAAACTGCGTGTTTTGGGTATTTTAGATGCTATCAAACGTTTTTCTGATGTCAGATAGGAAACAAAAAAGTGACGTCGGTTGTCCTTTAAGGTGAAGGGATGAATGATGAGGGGGGAAAACATTCATCTGTCCACATGAAGAGACACTGGTTTTGGAGTCATCAATTTTTGGAATATGGGATTTAAATAGAGTGCGACTAAATATTTATGTGACCTGGCGAGGGATTCGCTGTCGAAGTAGCAGAGAAAACGACCTCGTCTGAATTGTCGGACCAGGTCATCAACCTTCTTCTCATCTTCCTCTTCGATCTGGGACCAAGTCTTCCCTTTGAAAGATTCAGGCACTTCTCTGGGTATCGTCCTGAACACCTCGGGTTGGACCGCTCGCCGCTTGCTGAGGAGGACGGATTCCAGCTGACGGGAGTACAACTGGTCTGTTAAATCCACCCGAACGTCAGTCAGGTGGCTGAAATCCTTCAGGGGCGTCTGCGCCGGCGGGATAAACGGATCCCCCTGGAAACACATTTCTTGTCTTCAAAGGAGACTTTTTTTCCTCCATCATGTCAAAAGTGCTTCGAGGTGCCTTGAAAAAAGGTGAATGACATTTTTCCGACCTTCTGCACTTACCTGTCCGGGGGAGTCCCAGTCACTTTGTGTTTGAATCGAGCGAGGCAAACTGACGTGGAAGCTGTCAATCTCACCGAGAGGAAAAGAAGTCAAACTGTCGTCATGGCAATGAGTCTGGATAACCTGGTGGGGGGTGGCAGGGGGGCGACACAAATCAAAAGCACTTGCATCAACAAGAGATTTGGGTAAGAGGGAAAGCTCGAAGCGAAAAATCATCCCATCAAGCGCCAGACTTGGCATAAGTGGCGTTGCGAAATCACATCACGATTAGTTTACGAGTACAGTGAGACCTCAACGTACAAACACCTTATCTTACAAACTTTTCGTCTTAAGAACCTCTAATTTATGAAAATTAAACCTTATAATAAGCACTATTTTCATAATACACACCCACCACGACTGGCGGAGTGACCTTCGGCGGAAGCACACGACCGAACAGCGCTCCAGCCGGCGCTACTTTGCACACCCCCTCTCATTGAATGCACACGTCGATCGCCTACGTGGAGCTTTTTGCTGATAATTTTACTACTATGGGACCGAAAAAAAACCACCACAGGCTCGTGTTCAGCCCAGGAAGACAAAAAATAAAACATCGTCGCTGAGAAGGAGATAATTGAAAAACACGAACGAGGTGTGCGTTTGTGTGATTTAGTGGCCGAGCACGGCTATGCTAAGTCAACCATTGCTCCCATTCTCCGTAACACAGAAGCCATCAAAGGTGTCTGTTGCAAAATGTGTTTCCATGCTCTCAAAGCGACGGTCTCGGGCAATCGAAGAAGTTGAAAAAAAACTTTATTTTACAGCACAGTTTATTTCTTTAATTACAGTCCTCATGTAATGTGCCTCTCTTTGTGACTTTATGGTACAATGCAGTGTATTTCTTTCATTACAATACAATAGCACATTTATTATACATAGAATAAGGTATGTTGTGTGTAGTTTTAAGGCTTATTTAGTTAAAACCTATATTTTATGGAAACCCGGGAACGGATTATTCCCCTTTTAATGGCTTCCTATGGGAATTTTTTTTTAGATACACACTTTTCGCCTTACACACTCTGTCTGGGAACCAATTAAGTTCGTAAGTTGAGGTCTGACTGTAGTTGAATAGTAATAGAGTAAAAGAGTGTTTTTTTTTTTCAAAACTTTGGGATATGTCGTATTTGGGAATTTACATTGTCGTTTATTTTTTAGCATGACCTTAATATTAAAAAAAAATATTATTTTTACTTGAGTACACTGATACTTTGTTTAGGACTACTTTACTTTGTTTAGGACTACTTTAATCGATTGCAAACATGTATGCTTTCCTCTTCAGAACTATTTGAATCATATTCATCACTGGATGTGGAACAAGAAAGCATATTCTCCTAATCTGAAGCCATTGTTTGGATTCTCCAGCAATGCAAGACGTCTTGGCCTGACGTCACGAACTGGGGGCGGGACTTTCTGAAAATGCCCAATTCGCAGCTGAGCTTTTTTTGCAGATTTTGGACACTTAAGTCATTTTTATTGGTGTTTTGCATTTGAATAAAAATATCATACTGCGTGTTTTGGGTATTTTAGATGCTATAAAACGTTTTTCTGATGTCAGTTAAAAAACAAAAGAGTGACGTCAATTGCCCTTTAAGACAAAGTGTTTGGACCAACCTCCTCGATCGTTTGGTCCACGAGGTCATCGCCTGGCGTGCCAAAGGCCTCCTCTTTGAAAGTCGCCCACCGCTCCTTTCGCCAGCTGTGCCAAGGCCGCGTCACAGAGCGAGGAGAGGACCAAACGCCCCCCCGTGGCGCCTCGGTTGGAAAGACGGAGCTCGGAAGCTCGATGCTTTTCCTCCCGTCAATCTTGTTCCTTGCCTCCTTTTGCTCTTTTCCTTGTCGTGAAGGCCTCCCCTGACCGGCCCCCTCCGATAGCCTCTTCTCCGATCGACGACAGGGGTCAACGGTGTCTTCTTCACGATCCATCGACGTGTTTTTCGAGCTGTGGAGGTACTTGCGCGTAGCGAACGACAAGTCATTGTCACCAGAGAAACAGACTTCATCGAGCTCCACTCGTGGCAAAAGTGGAGTGGGGATGGACGGGAGGTCCGTGTGAGACGGTCTTGTGACACAAACATACAGAACAATCCGTCACCAAAATGAAGTGGGGAAAAACAGTCTTGAAACAACCGCAAGAAGATTTTGGGATACATCGTGTTCAGGATTTTGTTACCTGGGGTCATCGTAGGAATGCGGGTGATGCAAGCGGACATCTTCCAGGAATCGTTCCAGGAGAGTTCCTTTGGCTTGGCAGCTGTCGGTAAAGGAACACGTGGAACTGGTGGAACCCCTAGAGGACTCTCGGACAGAATCCAGGTGCCTGAGACTGGCCAGGTGCTGAATTTGAAAAGCAGAACTTTTATTAGCATCATCTTCCAAGCAGATTGAAAATGTTTGATGCAGGGTTAACAATATTAAAATAAATACATAAACAAACAAGTAAACACTCTCAACTTGTCAAAAGTATACAAAACTGTGTTTTCCCCCCATATTTTATGAGGTTAAAGCCTTTTTCGAAAGCACATGAAGCTTGCTAAAGTCTGAACCAAAATTTCAAATTGGATGTAAACCACAATAACAGTCATTCGTCTTGACTTCAGATTTGAAAACTGGTTATTAATTTGTTATGCGTTCTATATGTCATATGTGGAGGGGAGGAAACATTCCAATTGTCTCAGCAAATTCAGGACGCCCCCCCCCCCCCCCCCCCCCCCCCCCCCCCCCCCCCCCCCCCCCCCACCAGAGGAAACCGGAACTACTTAGTGGCCCGCAGCAAAAAAAATAACATTGACAGCCGTGCCATAAATGATAACTCAATGACCTTAAGCAGCCTATAGTTGAATTCCATTGAGCATCTTTGGAGAAATCAGAAAATGCTGTCAGTTAATGTTGATGAGGGTCCACAAACAAATAGACAAAAGTACCACTCCTTGTTAAAATCCTAAGTGTATTTGATTTGCCCATTGCAACACAGGCTACATGAAAAAAGATCACCAATCACCTTATCGAGGTCGTTGTAAACGACTCTGCAGTAAGTGCAGTAACCTGGTCCGCGCGATGTGCATCTGGATGGTCCTGGCTGAGTCTCCGCCCACATCCTGTGATACAAGTTCAATATCGTTTGTCATCATTTGAAACAATTTGTAATTTTCTTTACATTCCGAGATATTTCAACTGTGACACACAACATCTCGCTAACACATCAAGACAAACTGTTAGTTGTTCCACTATTTATTAGGATTTTGATTTTTTTAAAACAGTTTAAAAGTGGTTTTTGACGCACTTCCTGACATTTCCATTTTGCCCCAATGAGCTTTGTAGCAAGGATATTTTACATTTTTTTGTGTCGTCATGTACAGTGATTCCTCAACATTCAAACTTAGTGGGTTTTGCGACGACAGTTTGTCACCTGAAACATTGGTAAATTAAGGTACATTCTCCCATTCAGATGCGCAGTTTTATCTTGCATGGGGAAAAAAAATCGGTGCGTGACGTAAAATGAATCATAAAAACGAGTTAAAAGAAATAACTCACGAAACAAAGTGCCTATACTTTCACTTGAAGTGAGGAGTGGGGGGACGGTCGCGGCTATATCGAAAAAAAACGTGTTTCCAAAACGTCATAATGTTATACAGTTACGGATTTTTTTCCGGATATTTTATAATTGTCACTTATCAACACGAGTTGAGCCCTAAATTATGTACATTTGGCTTCCCGCTTTTCTGAGGGGTAGCTTCCAATGAGAACGCTTTAACTTTACCCAGAGAAAACATATGACGTCATAAAAATTCATGTTGAGATGTTCGTAATAATTCCGGTTATTTGGGGTGAAAATGCAAAGTGCGTTAAATTTGCATGGGAATTTTTAAGTGTGTGAGGGGGGGGATTGAATAAAGCCCTGCTCTTAAGGGGTCACCGGACTGCAAAAAGTTGGCAAAGCTTTGGACTACACGACGTAGTTGTCCAGCTGACAGCCCGACACTGAGTCGGGGACGACATAAAGCAAGTCTCGCTAACCTTCGCGTCTCTTCGGCAACTCTTTAAATGGCTTCGTACCCGCGTTAGCCGGGGATAATCACGTGACGCAGTTACATCCGTGTTCCGCCTTTTAAATCTTTCGTTTGTCACAGTTGCGGTGGAATGAAGCAGAAGTCATCAGAAAGGGGGATGGTCGTGGAAGATCAGCCTTTTATTTACCTGTTTTACTTTCAGATGGGAAGAAAATCATCTTCCGTCGCGCGCTTTTGGCTTGCGTCAGTTTCCGGTTTGCTTCTTCTGCGCTTGGCCCCTCCACTGCGCATGTTTGACGCCACCAAAAGGCCAAACGGAGAAGTACACCTCAACCATGAATCCTGAAATTGTCGGTTTTGGGGGGGTGATTATGTAACTTTAGAAATGTTATCTCATTGCCATTCCGCCATGAAAATTAAAATGTTTAGTCTTTCATTTGAATCTGTTTTTTTTTTATAAAAGCAACAGTTGATTTTATTCATAATTTAGATCCTCAAACTGATACAGGTAGATCAAATGTTGGAATGTCATGAAAAAATATAAAATAAAATAAAATTCAGAAACCTGAAGTTCACCCAAGTGCTTTATTATCTTTTTTTCTTAAATTTTGTTAAAAGCAGCAACGTCCATTGACTGGACAAAATCCTCAAAAGCCGTGATTTGCTCCTCCAGAATGTCAGTGCCAACCTTAAGAAAATAAAAAATAAAAACAAGTCAAACAAACCTGAATCAATATTTGATACAAATCTGATATGGAGAGTAATGCACAACAGCAAAAAAAAACAGACTGGATCTAATCAGCACAACCCAAACCTCACCTTTTCGTCTTCCACCACACAGCTGATCTGTAGCTTTTTGATGCCGTATCCCACCGGTACAAGTTTTGCTGCGAGAAGACAAAAATATCAACATGGCGGGTTCACTTCAAAACATTACGTGCTAACTAAACTCCCCCCATTGTATCAGATCAGTATAGCGGCATCACGATTTTCAGGCGAAAGATGGTGAGTTACAATCATCATCAAGTGGAGTCGTGACAAAAAAATCACATTAAACATCACTCGCTCGCTCACATTGTCCCCAGACGAGTCCGTCCATCTTAATACTGCGGACACACTCCTCCAACTTGGCCATGTCAGTCTCGTCGTCCCACGGTTTGACATCCAGAAGAATAGACGATTTGGCAATGAGGGCGGGTTCTAAGAAGAAGGAATGGGGAGGGACGTTAACGCCAACTAAAAAAAATAAAATATGAATGGGTGCCCCAATTAGGCCACACTTTGGACTCAAGTCAGATATGTAGAGCTTACATCACACGTCAGCCGAAAGATGGTGATTGATAATCATCAGGAAGAGTCCAAATGGAGCATCCGCAGCACGATTGGTGCTGATAATATCCCCCCCCAAAAAAATAAATAAATCAATAAATAAAAAGACGACTCACTGTTTGCTTTCCTGGCAGCGTACGCAGCTACACGCTCCTCCTTTAGCCTTGCGGCCTCTGCATCATCCTGCGACATGATATAAATTAGTACAAACGCCATCTTGAAAATAAAGCGCTATCGTGCGCTTCGGCAGATTTTTTTATTTGATGAAAATCTATTTTAATGTAGAACGTAATAGGCTGAAATGAACTACGAACTATGATGTCCAAGTAGCATAGTTTCCGGACTATAAGGTGCCTCCATTTTGTTCAAAAGATGACCCTGCGCGCCTTTAATATAAAGTCATATTGAGGCCGATAGCAGCCAGACTCCATTTACCCCGTAGAAAAGTGCACTGTGCTGCTGGGATGTATAAAACAGCATTTCTTTTCAGTAATCTCTTCAAATTACTTGGCCACATAATTTTTTTCTATTTCGCCATCGTTTTTTGTATTTAGTGTCTCAAGAAAAACAAAATGTGTGCATTTCTGAAAATTTTCAAGCCTCCAAAATATTCCATGAAAAACTCTAAGGAACGTTTTAAAGGACAACCGACATCACTTTTTTGTTTCCTAACTGACATCAGAAAAACCTTTTATAGCATCTAAAATACCCAAAACATGCAGTATATTTTTATTCAAATGCAAAACACCAATAAAAATGACTTAAAGTGTCCAAAATCTGCAAAAAAATTGAGCTGCGAATTGGACATTTTCAGAAAGTCCCGCCCCCAGCTCATGAGGTCACGCCAAGACAGCTTGCATTGCTAGTGAGTCAAAACAATGGCTTCAGATTCGGAGAATATGCTTTCTTGTTACACATCCAGTTATGAATATGATTCAAATAGTCTGAAGAGGAAAGCATACATGTTTGCAATCGATTAAAGAATTTATTCCGTGCCATTTTGAGGAAACATTGGAGGGAAATGTATCACCCAAAATGAGTCAGAAAATGGCGACCAACCTCCTGTGAGGAATTAATCAGCCCGTTTCCACAGGCTGATAAATTCCTTATACGGAGCTTGGTCGCCCTCTTCTGGCTCTTTTTGGTGCAACACAACGTTTTCAGACCAAACAAGCACAGTAAAATGCATTGACGTCATGGAAGGACTGCTACAATGTGTCCTTTTTTTTTCAGTCAGGGGCGTTCCTTCAGTGACGTCACGTACGGACTCGTCAGCAACTCAAAAACAAGACTTCTGGAATATTCAGCACAAGTCTTAAAACGTAAAATATAGTTATATGCGGTAGAATCTTTGTAAATTACGCTCAGTAGAAGTCATTTGAAGCCATTTTACAAATTATGGACACAACTTGTCCGGAGACGGCGGTTGTCCTTTAAAGAAGGAAGATTGGTCAATGATATTTATTATTGTATTGTGATCGACTCCGATAAAATTTTGGAATATTTGTGAGCTCATAAAAATGGAAGAAATACCATGTTATACTATTCTGCAATTTGTATCTTGGTGTTTGACATCAAAAAAGGAAAATGGTGGTGAAATCCTGGCGCTGATTTCATCGGCAGGTGAAATCGAGCTGAAAATGAGTGCTATACAGATTCGTCCCATTTCCATTTGAGATATATTTTATGCTGAAAGTATTGTCACAAAAAAAAATTCTACACAAGCAAAAGCATTACTGTATGACCTATTTGGATGTACGAGTCATAATTCAGGGGCCCACATACTGGGAAACATCAAATGTGTGCAAGTATAAATCTCCAAGGACGCACAGTGCATGTAGACATGCAAAGTAAATATTCACCCCACCCATTTTGACGCTATTATTAAATGGTCTGAAGAGTAGATGAAAGGTTTGTAGACGACAAAAAAATGCACATTTTGACATGACCAGAGCATCAAAATGCCACAATTTTGGAGCATGCTCACCTCATCATCAGAGCCAAACAGATCAACATCATCGTCGTCGTCATTATCATCATTGTCTGCCTTTTGGGCCACTGGTGCAGTGGAGTCACCCACACCTGCTGGGCCGTACTGAGCCAAAGGTTTCTTCACACCTGGAAGACTGACAAAACAAGTGGTTGGTTACAGTCCCGAAAGAGTTTGCGTCTGTCACGTCAAAACTACACACACACCTGTTCTTCTGGCTATTATATGACTTGATATGGTTGAACCAACGGAGGGCATGGCACAGTTCTGCTGGGGGTGGGGTTGTGATTGCCTCAAAAACAGCAACATCTGCCTGAGAAGGCACATGCCTAAGAATAAAGATGGGGTTAGTCCAGTCAGACGGTGCAATGCCTAGAAAAAGCAAAGTGCATATGTCAAATTTTTTTAACAAGCAGCAATGTTGGTGAGTAAACCAATAGTACTGATGCCCTTATTAATGATGTCTGTCTCATCTAGACACAAAGGAAAGATGACAACCACTTGTACCCACATACACCAATTTCCAAATTGAGCTCCCAAAACATGAATAATAAATAATTTGGCCTCAATTGTAACTTGTAGTTGTATTGTGGTCATTTTTATCTCAAGTATACACAAATTAACTCCTTTCTATTTTATCAAAATGATTCAATTTGGGTAAATGTGTTTAATTCGAAACACGTGACTACTTCGCTTTTGCTTTCAACCACTTTACACCACTCCTCGATTTTGGTACGAGTGGAGTTATTGCTGATTTATTCTCCTGGATGATTAAATTGTGCTAGCGTTAACACTGGTTTACAATAATAGACTTCAAAGGAATAAGAGATTTCTTTTTTGTAATGGCCACTAACTTTGTGAGGCAAGTATTATTTGTCTTCATAAAAAAAACCAAGACAAATGCCAAGATGCAAAGAAACTTTGATTTAACCCAGACTGAGCGCACGAAAATAACCAGCGATGAAGACTTTTTATATTGGAGACACGGTAATTTTGCAAAGCACCGGTGAACATTGCAGAAGGAATAAAACGTTTTGCCTTCGCGTCCAAACTTTTGTGACACGCCACACAATAGTCATTCATCTCGAGCTAACTGTTAGCTAGCATGCGGCTAGTAGCAGCCAGGATTATTTGGTCTCCTAAGTGACACGTCGCCAACCACATTGCGCCGAACGATACGAGCTTAATTCGATACATTTGCGCAGCTAGCTCACGACGTCAGACCCGTTAGGTGATTATTCACATCATTCTGCTTGCATATGCTACTTGTTAGCGTAGCTAAGATGGCGCCGCCTGTATCAAGAAGCATCACGAAAATTTGGCATGTTTGTTCTTAAACCGGATTTGTATATGTAACGCCGCAGCTGCACTGACCCTTCTACGTAGCTGCGATCGGCAAGGAAATCATTCAGCACTTTGAGGCCGGAGGGTGCTTTCAGATCACCGAAACCCATGATGGTAACGTTTTGCTACTTGGGTAGGAAGAAGGGCCGAGGTGGCAGGAAAGCGCCATTTTATAGTCAGAAAGTGGCTCCTCCTTATTCAACGCCTCCTACTCCTCCCCAAGTGTTCCCAAATTCATCATTTGGATACCACAGCAATACGGAGCAAACAAATGTCTGAATCTCAATTAATTACGATGGCTTTAAAGTGTTTTTGGATTCAGTCAGGACATAATTCTCGTCTAAATGTATTTGTAAATACAAATATTTCCTCCATACATTGTGGATGTGTGCCCCCACCACAAATAAATAGAGTACAACATTCAATAAAATAAAATAAAATAAAATAAAAAATAATAAAATAAAACAAATAATTCTATATTTTCCAAGTTCTTTTCAGAAACTACTATAGGAAAAAAGAGCACTTCTTTTTTCTAATGTACTTAAATAAACACAGTGTCCAATGCAGTATTAGTAATAACAATGAACAATATTGTAAAACATTTCGTCATGCTGATGACCAGGGCAAATGGGGGAATCAGGGCCAGTCATAGGACATAATAAATCAGGTCAAAAGATGTAATCAGATTAGCTTCAGGGAATAGTCCGCTGATCCCCCCAACTTTAGGGGAGGGACCTATCAAAGCAAAGGTCTAGCACCGCCACCTCTGGACATTAGGGATATATATCGGGCCATAGCTCCCAGCAAAATTTTAGTTCGCTGACGAAGCTTTCGGATGAGGAGCGACACGTCCGACATCTTCTAAGAAGTACAGATGACGGCTGAAGAAACCTTTTCATCGATCGCAAAACATTTAATAAACCAAACAATTGGAATTCAGGGACGTAAATTATTCCCTTTATTATTGACTTATTGACTGAAAATAAGCCATCCACTTTGGATACTTGATAAGAAAGAGGGATGGAATAGGTCATCAGGAACAGAGAGCAAAGTGCAAACTGGGGAGCATTAACCACATAGTAAGAGAGACAAGACTGACCCCTTCCCTGGGCAGCTAATTAAAACCACCCAGCTTTTGGCATTTTAAAATGTTTCTTTCATTATAGGTTATGATGGTGAGTATAGTTTTGCATTTTTAAATGTTGCCGTGCCGATGACCATTTTTTCTTTGGGAGCCTTTTACTAAGCGAGTTGCTTGTTCTGTAGCCACAAAGGGTCATAAGTCTTCTTGTGCCGGTCCCAAGCCCGGATAAATACAGAGGGTTGTGTCAGGAAGGCCATAAGACGTAAAAGCTTGGCCAAAACAATCACGCGGATCAAACTTCAGAAGATGGAGGACACTGATTTGCTGTGGCGACCCCTTGAAGGGAACAGCCGGAAGGAAAAGAAGATTATAGGTTGTGATGGTGACTTTTGCCACCTCTGGTTTGAAATATGCGACGATATATCATCAAGGTGGGGTGGGGGGTTCTTTGTTAACACACAATAACAACAAGAACATGTTTATTTTTGCGCCGCTTGGATAAAGCATATGCCGTCAAACCAGTTTGTGACGTCGTGTGTACCTTCCTGGGTTGTTTCATTTGCAGTATTTAGCAAGACACAGACAAGATTCAGAAGTTTCAGGGACCAAGAGCAGAAGAGGATTTATGGGTCTCACTCAGTCTTCTAAACGTCCACAGGTAAAGTTGATTTGGTATGTTCACTTAACAACCGAATAACACATACATTGGCTTAACGTGTTTGAACCAACACGTGGATCCACCAAGAAGCAGGTTAAAAAAAGGCGCCACTACCTCACCATTTAAATACACAAACAGTACAATCTTTTAACAAGCAATCCGAGTGTTTAAGTGCAAAGTGAAATTTAGCTGTCCTTTACAAGTGTTGGCTTTTGTAAAAATTAAAAACCTCAGCGTTATTCATGTTGTTGGAATGTTTGGATGAACAAAAAAGGCTTTGCGGTGATTTTAATATCAAATTTTAAAATAAAATCAGATTCAATTCTGCCATTGTAAACAAAGTAACAAACTGGGTCACATTAGTCGGCAGATTTGACCACATCTGTCAGCCATTTTAATATATTTTAAAATGATAAGTGGCAGCATACATCTGAGTGGCAGCAAAGCGATTGGGTCTTGCAGAACGGATCTGAAATGATTTGAAAAATATCAGTTTGCCCTTGTTTTGAGTCATTTCAGAAACTGGCATGTGCTTAAGTAGGGTCCTCTATATTTCAGAATCAGAACCAGAAAAAGAATCATCTTTATTGACCAAGTATGTAGACCACACAAGGAATTTGTCTCCGGTAGGACATACTAGTATGTCTTGGGATGGGCAAGTGAAGCTTCATGAAGCACTTGTGACAGTTTTGGACTCCTCTAGATTCCATTCTTGATTTAAAGATGCTGTGGATATTTTTAGACATTTCCTTTGCATTAACATCTTTAAACCGAGATCACCATCTAGAGGAGTAAAAAAATGTCACAAGTACTTCATGAAGCTTCGTTCTAGATGGCACTCTTGGTTTAAAGATGCAGTGGATTTTTTAGACATTTCCTTTGCACTAACCTTCATCTTTAAACCGAGATCACCATCTAGAGGAGTAAAAAAATGTCACAAGTACTTCATGAAGCTTCGTTCTAGATGGCACTCGTGGTTTAAAGATGCAGTGGATTTTTTAGACATTTCCTTTGCACTAACCTTCATCTTTAAACCGAGATCACCATCTAGAGGAGTAAAAAAAATGTCACAAGTACTTCATGAAGCTTCGTTCTAGATGGCACTCTTGGTTTAAAGATGCAGTGGATTTTTTTGACATTTTCTTTGCACTAACCTTTATATTCAAACCGAGAGCACCATCTGAAGGTGTCAGAAAACAGCACAAGTGCTTCATGAAGCTTCGTTTTCCCATCACTAGTATCATAAACAAGTACATGACAAACATATTGAAAAGTATGAAAGGGCATTCCATGATATAAGTGAACCTCTCAGCAACAATGTGAAAAATATCAAGCAGAGTTAACGTGATCATAGGTAGAATAATATGTAACAGTTGTCTGTACCGTTAAATGGCCAATTTGTCCATGTCCAGTCTGAAAATGTGAAACTAAAGTGCATGTCCAACATGGATTCAGGTAATCCTGATGGGTTTGGATTCCGCGGGAAAGACAACTTTGCTGACACGACTCCTGACCGGACAGGTGAGGCTGCGGCCACGTTGAAGATTTTTGCTTGGTATATGCGTACACCTGTGATCTGATTGTGACTTGACAGGTGATGATGGACACATCACCAACTGTTGGATTCAACGTCGGATCATTCAATGTGGACAAGAGGACGTCTCTGACGGTTTGGGATGTCGGAGGCCAAAAAAGCATGAGGCCCAACTGGAGGTAGTTTCAAACTTTGCTTTGAAACTCCCTCTTGCTCTTCATTGTCACCTTTTTTCAGGTTCTACCTGGACGAATGCAAAGCGCTGGTCTTCATGGTTGACAGTAACGATCCCGGTCGGATGCCCGAGGCCCAGAAGGCGTTGAAGAAAGTTTTGAGTGAAGAAAAGTTACGAGGTATTCCATTGATGGTTCTCGCCAACAAGGTGGACCTGCCTGGCGCCATGACTGTACAAGAGGTAGAACACCGTTAACAAAAAAAAACAAAACACATTTTTATCCTTCTATCTATTTGTGGTACCCAGGGCGCACATACAAACTCATGAAAAAAAATTATAAAGCACACATTGGCAAAGGAGTTCATTTACATGTGGAAAAACAGCGTACTCAACTCTGTCTTTAGAGACCACTTTAAAACAGCCACTTTAGAAATTAAAACAAAAAACATTTTCAAGTCAACTCAAGTGTATTTCTAGAGCGCTTGGAAACAACAACCGCTGTGGTGTACTTGGAGCCAATATCAGACATACAACAATAAACCAAATAAATTAATACCATAGACAGTAGGAGCGCAAAAACAGCCAAACGAAGATCCAAGTCCGAGTCATGCCGAGTAAAAAGCCAAAGAATCCAATGATTTCGAGACGAGGTTTGCTGCAAGTTTAGATTCAGGTCAGTCCATAGAGAAGGACCAGAAACAAAAAAGGCTACAGAGTCTCCGCCGAGTTCTTGTAGTGTCTGAGTAGTGTTAGACCTGAGACCCTGCGCAGCTGTAGGAGCGGAGGAGCTCAGGCTGAGAGAGGTAATTTCAAGATTAGAAAACAAATACGATCTCAAAAAGAACTCTCAAAGTTACTGTATAATGAGCCAGTGTTGCCAGAGTCTGGAGTTCTGTGCTCCCTCTTAACGTGTACCAGTAAAGAGGCGAGCAGCAGCATTATGGAGCAACTGGAGTCGCTTCATTGAGGATTGGCTCACTTCAAAATAAAGTTCTTTACAGTTGTCCAGCCAGGATGTGACGAAAGCATGAATGACTTCTTCAAATTGCTCTTGAGAATGGAAAGGAGGATGGGAGAGACAGTATTTCATTCTTCCGACTCACGATCCCTTTTTTCTCTATCTCTCTTCCCCTTCGCCACCACCGCCTTCTTTCCTTGAAATCACTCGAAATCAGATCTCCAACCAATTAGGACTGTCCAACTATCCGCACCTGCGATGGGAGATTCAAGCATGCAGCGCTCTGAAAGGAATCGGTCTACGTCAGGCCTTCACGTCCGTCGCCAAGCTCATCAAGAAAAACTAACTGTGAAGGTGTGGGGAGTAACACATAAAAATGTGAAAAAATGTGATTATGAATGTGAAAAAAAAATATCCATACAGCGGTCATAGATCGCATTTTTGAATGTAGTAAAGACATCCAAATCTCCTAACCGATTAGATCCTAAACTGTTATGTAATTGAGTAGCATTATTTCTTTCATCAAACCAGACAAGACATTGCGTGACATACTTTTATTAATCTATGTTTGTGAGGTACAACTCATAGGGCATATTTCTTTGGTTGTAGGAGTTCTTTTTACAACAAAAAAGGATAACATTTGTGTGAAAGACCTCACAACCGGCCCATTTGATGCATTTTTCAAACTGGTTGATCGGAGTGTGTTGACGTTTGCGTGGCAAGGCAGAAGCTGCATTGCTAAGCCATTCAGCAGTTGGCACGCAAAGCTAAAGAAACAAACACCGTAATATTTCTCAATCAATGATTTCTTACCAGATTGAGTTTTGTGTAGTTAGGCAGCAGCTACATTGCTAAGCCATTTAGCGGTTAGCATGCGAAGCTAAAACAACAAACACGGTGACATTTCTTGATAAATGATTTCTTGCCAGATTGAAGTTGAAGTGGTAGGAAGTAGCTACATTCCTTAGCCGTTTAGCAGTTAGCATGTGACGCTAAAACAACAAACTGTGATATTTATTGAAAAATGCTTTCTTGCCAGATTGAGTTCGGCAAGGGCAACACTGCGAAGACGTTGAACAGTTAGCATGTGAAGCTAAAACAACAACAACAAGTAGTTAGCATGTGAAGCTAAAACAACAAACTGTGATATTTATTGAAAAATGCTTTCTTGCCAGATTGAGTTCGGCAAGGGCAACACTGCGAAGACGTTGAACAGTTAGAATGTGAAGCTAAAACAACAAACACGCTTACATTTGTTGAGAAAATAATTTTCTTGCTTGATAAACATGGAATGTGCTAAGATTAAGTTTGGCTAAACGTTTGGCTGTCCAAAAATCAAAACCAATTCAATTTCTGGGTGAACATACTTCAGTCAACAGCACATGGATATTTCCAAACAAGGTCCTTTCTGGTGTTTTTGCGCAAAGTTCTCCTCAGTGAACCAACTCAGATTGAAAGCGTGTTTGTGCTCGTGCGTTTCGGTGTACGAAATGCGTTAATAATAAATCATCTCCAAGACGTGGTTTGGGTCTTATTCCTGGAGTGACATGGAAGACTCCTCCTTCTTCTCCTGGTCTTGAGGCAGCGTGGTGGACAGAGCGTAGTCCTCACTCAACCCTTCGGATATTCCGCTGACCTCCGCACATGGTTGCTCCTTCTCCTGCTGCTCCGCCGGGGCTAGCTCATTGTGGATCTCCGTGAAGGTGACCCCCTGCTCATCGCTGCCCAGCGGGGAGAGTTGGATGTGGTCCTCCGGGGCGGGAGTCTCTTCGATCTGGATGGGATGTTCTTCGGGAGGCTGGGAGGCTGAGTTGCTGCGAGGCTGCAAACACACACGGGTTAACGGTCACGTAGACAGACGAGAAGGTCATTGTCACGTTGAGTTCATACCTTCTTGATGCCAAAGGTCACGGGGGGAACCTTGAGACTGGATGTTTTCTGTTTGATTTTCTCACGTTGTTCAGCAGACACGATTTTTGTTCCAATCTTGGTCATCTTTTTTTCAATGTTTTGTCGGGAGAAAGCCTTCTTGATACTGTCAACCTTCAGAAAAAGTTAGAATTAGTGATCGGGAAAACAAAGCTTCATGGAGCACTTGTCATATTTTTTTACTCCTCCGGATTGTGCTCTGAGTTTGAAATGTCCTAAAAATCCACAGAATCTTTAAACCAAGAGTGGCATCTAAATGAATTAAAAACTATCACAAGTGCTTCATGAAGCTTCACTTGCCTATCACTCGTTAGAATGTGAATTATGGATGAAAAGGTTTCTTCAGCATCATCTGTACTTCTTAGAAGGGGTCGGACGTTTCGAAATGTCAGAAACCTTCTAAGAAGTACAGATGACGGCTGAAGAAACCTTTTCACCGATGGACCACTCCTATACGCCTGAGAGCTTACACAGACGTAATAAGAATTATGACAAAGACAAAATAAATTTGTTTCTGGGAGTTGAGCCATTGTAGTACTATGGAAGATTTAAGACCAACTCAAGTGCCCAGATAGTTCCATGGATAAATCATGTGTCCGATACTGATCGACAATGAATTATTGGATCGAGAGTCTAAATTCCAAAGTCATTTTTGACATCGTATTATGTGGCTTACCTTCTTCAGACTGGACAGTTTCAGTTTCTCCGCTTTGGACTTCTCCATGTTCTCCAGGTCTTGAGGCCACATCTCCTCTTCCATATCTGCCTCCAGGCCAACGTCCTCATCGGATGAGAGGTTGATGGTTTGGAGCCCGCCCTCTGAGGGTTGGTTGTCGTCGACAACACCTGATTGGTCCCCTTCTTCCGGAATTTCATCACGAGGGAACGGCGGAGGATCCTTCACAAAGACACTGGAGGGGATCTCGTTCTCCTCCTTCAAACGACAGCCCAAGATTAATAAGCCAAAAACATTCCGATCTTGTGATGGACTACTCGCAGAAGACCTGATACTTTGATACATGTGACGACATTTTTTAATCATCGTTCAGCTAACTTTTTGCGAACATGAGCTAGCGCAAACTTAAAATATTTACACGGTAAGGTAGCTGCAAACTCAACTCAGCAGCAAATAGTTACCATAATTCTTAAAAACTACAAGTGCACTCAACCTAAACATCAAACAATGAGAATGACTCATTGGGTATTGCGAACAACCAAACAATTTTTGCCCCCTGTCTCCTTAACTTAATTGTTACAAATAACGTAAAATGCCATGGGCAGGCTAACTGTTAGCACTGATACTTCCAGTGTGATAATCCTGTAAACCACGGACAGGTGTCTAATTTATTTTTTGCCGTGGACCACATTGTAGTTACGGGTTCCTCTCGGGGGCTGTTATTAATTTGAGGAAGCCATTAGAATGTTTCATCCAATCCACATATTACATTTAGAGCACATATCCAATTAATGAATAACTAGTATTCAATTTTGAAGTAAAAAATAATTACTGTTACTGTGGTTTACATATGACAATTTGACATTTTGGTTTGAACTTTAGCAAGCATCATGGAATTTCACAAGTTTGATTTGCTTTTGCGGGCCGAACAAAATGTTGCGGTGGGCCAGATTTGGCCCCCAGGCGTTGACTTTGACACCTGTGACATATAGGAACATATATTTTTTGAAATATAAATTGAAATCCATTTCTTTTTGACTTACAGACATGGTCACAGAATGAATCAAATTCATATCTCAAGGCACAACTGTAACGAATGTACATATACGCGCACGCTAACACGTGACCCTAAAGGAATTTGAGGACCGTTGCGCATTGCTGAGACGATGTTTCTCTGTGATCTCACCAACCGTAAAAGGACATTTTAGTGGATCACATGACCTCTCGTTCCATCAAAGGGTCAAGAGACCAAAATAATTGCGGCTCACAGACCTGAAAGATGAGTACTTTGAAGTTGTTTCTGTTGATGAGATGGGCATGATTCGCCTCCAGTTTCTTAACCTGCGTCCCCTGGCGCTCCATCCTTTCTCGAACCTAAAAACACCATCGCATTTGATTCCAAAACGTCCATGTTGGCATTCGAATCGGCGACAACTGTTGACTTCCGGTTTACCTCTTTCATGGTGACGGAAAGCTTGCGACTCTTATCCAGAAGTTTGCTGACAGTGTTGGAGGTGTGACTGTGACTCTTGGCGAGTTTGATCATATCCGCTTGGATCCCTCTGACAACGCCCTCCATCTCCACTTGGTGCCCCTTGGAAAGAAAAGCAAAGGAAATTTCAGACATGCCTGCTGATCCCCCCTCCCCCTTGTGACAACGCCCTTTTCATATTTAACAAAATGTTTGCAGAAGAAAAAAACTGCAACTGGTTTGGGGTTTGGGGTAAGGGTGGACGTGTCTTTGGTCCAAAGGACCAAGGCTTGAAAACTTGGTGACTTTTAAAATGAACGTGTGAAAGAATTTGACCTGTAGCATGTCCCTTAACTTTTGGGTTACACGTTTTCAGTTTCCTTTCATGAGTAAATTAAACTGTAAAGTCTCCTTGAGAGTTTTGAAAGGCGCTTATAAATGAAACATGTGTATATCTATCTACAGTATGTATCTAGTATCTACAGTAGCTACAGATCTACCTATCTACGTATCTATCTAAAATAAAATATGATGACTTTTCCAGATTAAAAGGGGACTCAAGACGGTGATCATGCGAACGTTTATAACACCTTTAAACTGAAATTAAAATTAAAATCTTGGAATTGGATTGACTCAGGAGCTTTTGCAATTAATACCGGAGAGAGAATGTGGTCCAATAAAGTTACAAATATGCAAGACCTGTTTGATTTGGTTGTGTCAAGTTGTTTGGAATTAAGTTTTAGCGTTGAACTTGGAACGGGAAAAAACACGTCGGGAGTACGACGTGATATGTTTTCTCGTCCTGGATCTTTTAAATCCTTGCAAAAATTAGGACCAGAACAAATTAAATGAAGTAAAAGTCTGAAGTCAACTGTCAGACAAGTTGAGCACGGGCCCCACCCTTCACTCACCTCCATCTTGTGCTGGTTTTCCTGCACGGCGTCCAACATGTTGACCAGTTTGTCCAGCAAAGTGAGGACCGTGATGGCGTTGACGGAGTCTTGACCCTTTTTTTCTCCGTCCAACCCAAACAGGCTCGCTAAAGGATGTTCTTCGTTCTCTGCATTCGTCTGGTCTTTGAGCTGGTCGTCGGATTCGTGGACCTGAGGAGGGACTACCAGGTCCTGGTCCTGGTGGGTGTCTGTAGTCACCATGATCTTTCTAGTCTGAGCGCCGTCCTCACTCATCAGAGACAGCAGTTGGTCAGAAAGTTCAACAGGCTGAAAACAGTGCAAGCTGTGTGTGTGCGTGTGCGCGTGTATGTGTGTGCGTGCGCGCGCGCTGAGTTCTGATTGGTTGGCACTTGGAAAAAACATTCCGCCTAACTTCCCTGTAGGGAAGTGCACACCCTTAACTCTTTCGGTGCTGGAACAGACAGACGTGTGTGCTCGCTCTGCAGCTTAACAAAAATTCCACAGACAAGACAAGGGTAAAAACAAGCCGGAGACGAGACAAAGTGTCCAATGGGACAGGAAGTGAAGAAAACGGGAAACAAAGATTACAGCACAGGTGTCAAAGTCAAGACGCGGGGGCCAAATCTGACCTGCCACATCATTTTATTTGGTCGGAGAAAGCAAATTAAGCATGTCAAGTGCAATGATGCTTGCTAAAGTCCAAACCAAAATTTCAAAATTGTCCATCAAAACCACAATAAGTCATTGTTTTTTAATTCAAATTATAAAACTAGTCATTTGTTTTTGTGTTATTGTTGTTATTGTGCACTCCTTTATTGCGCATGGACCTTTTTTTTCATGTGTTATCTAAATTTCACTGCCTTCCTTTTGTGGTCATTAAATAAAGTCTTTATGTGAAGCGTTATATAACAACCAAACCAAACATTAGAGGGGAACACAGCTATGCATCTTCATGGTCTCTAAATAAATACTAAATAATCATAAAAAAGGGAAACCCGTTGAAGATGAAAGACTGAGTTAAAAACAGTAAAAAAGAAAGAAGAAAAAAAGGGGGGAAAAGAGTTCAAGTCACCAGAAGTGCCCACTCCCTTCTTGCAGGCAAAATAAATTTGATGGGAAACAGCCGATGTGGAACGAGGGTGGGAAGGAGTTAAAAATAAAACCTGACAGTCAGTTCCCATGGCAACGGAGTGTCAAGGAGGTGGGGTAGGAGGCGATCGCTCTTACCGTCATGCCTTCCAGATGAAGTCATCTGGAAAGAAAGTATATTCGCTCTCGCTCTCTGTGACTCCAAGTCACGGTTGACGGACGCTCCCCTCGTGGACGTGAATGTCGTGTTAATGTTGGGCTGGACATGGTTTTATTTCAACTGCTTTTTGCAGACCGTGGAAAATTGTGAACGTCGATTTACGTACTCCTGTTTGAAAGGATCGTCTTGTGGTTTAGAAATGGCAAGAAAAGACAAAAAAACAAATTCAGAAAATTCAAAATAAAATATATTTGGTGACTTGGATTCCCCCATCGTATTCTATTGAGTATTGTGTTGTCATATTATTTATTATTTCGTTTTTTTAAACAACAACCATCCACCCTCCCAATATCACCAAGTAACAAAATTTGTAGTGTTCTATTCACCTGCCCTGTTTTTTGGGAATGTGTGAATCTGCAAACTTCAACGAAATATGATATTCATGCACTTGATGAGTGGCTAGCATATAAAGTCCTGACCCGTATTTGCTCATGATGACTTCTCTGAACATACATGGTTTCAATATGTCTGCCGACATGTTATATTTTGATAAATAAACATTTGTCATCATTTCAAATCGTTCCCAAGGTCTCAAGAACTTATCAGTATGGTTCTTTAGCCATCTTAGCTTTCTGGGTGAGAAGCATACATAAACTATAGCCACAATGTCACTTCACGGTTGGACCTTATACCAGAAATTCTTGGTCTCATACGAGACACATTTCGGAGAAAAAAAAGACTGACTTGTCCTTCCATATGTTAGACGTTTCAAATAAGGATCAGGAAAGACATCAAGGAAGTCACATTATTTAGAAACACAATAGGCTAGGGGACATTCCTTTGCGCTGTCGTATGAGTTTCATTTTACAGTCTGAGGTTGTTTTGGTGTGGAAATTTAATGATCGGAGGGAAAAGTCACTAAGCAAAACAAACAAACAAACAAACAAACAAATAAATAAATTGCTTTCAATGTATAATTCTCTCTGCTATTTTATTATTTATCATTTTACTTATGGTTTTATTGTTATGTGCTGTGTTCTATTGTTTTTATTGTAAAGTGTCCTTGGGTGTTTTGAAAGGCGCTTGAAATAAAATGTATTATTATTATTATTATTATTAAATAAATACATAAATAAATAAATCTGTCATCTGTACTTCTTTGAAGGTGTTGGATGATTCACGTCTTATCCAAGAGGCTTCATCAGCGAACTAAAATTGTATAAATGAAAATTGTAAAGACCAATACATTGGGGAGACTAAACAAATTCTCAAAAAAAAAAAAATACTTTCATAGCAGAGTCTGCCACCGCCATGTCTGGACAGTATGGATATATATATCGGGCCAAAACTACCAGCAAATTTCAGTTTGCTGACAAAGCCTCTTGGATAAGAAGCGAAACGTCCGACACCTTCAAAGAAGTACAGATGACGGCTGAAGAAACCTTCCTATCGATGGACCACTCCTGTACCACTGAGGGCTTAGACATAAATAAATAAATACAAAGTTGTTGAAGTTAGTTAAATGCTCCCAAGCATAATGGCGTTTGGGACAGCAACAATCAGCTCAAGCAGGGGCAAAAAGGGCAACAGGATCTCAAGAACGTTCTCTCACTTTGCCAACACGAATACAGTATTAGAGAATAAATGCAATCCACCAGAAAGTTGGTGAAAAACATTCACTTTCTGGTCCACATTAGAATTCCAGGAAGCTTGAGAACAAATTCATTCACAAAGGGGCGGTAAAAATATAATTATAATAATATCAAATTATCAAAGTCGGAGGAAAAACGCATTGTGTCGAAGGAATTTCCGTTAGACGTAGAAAGATTTACGGCACCGACACAATGAGCTTGAATATGATGGGGTGAAATGAACACACTAATTTACACAAAACACCATTCAACGTGCAAAAAGTACATAGTATTCACACTTATCCTGTACCAAAATACTAGTAACTTTGATCCCAACGAAAGAAGTAAAAGATGGTCTGCAATGGCGGAGGGTGATTTAAAGTACCCATAACGCGATTTTAATCAATATGTTGCTTTAAAGGACAACCGACGCCCCGGACAAGTTGTGTCCATAATTTGTAAAATCGCTTCAAATGACTTCTACTGAGCGTATTTTACAGAGATTCCACCGCATGTAGCTATATTTTATGTTTTAAGACTCGCGCTGAATATTCAGGAAGTCTTGTTTTTGAGTTGGTGACGATTCGGACGTGACGTCAGGAACGCCCCTCACCGAGAGGAGGACACACAATGCATTTTGCGGTACTTTGTTTGGTCTGAAAACTTCGTGTTGATCTGTGTTAAATCGTTGTGTGTAGCACCAAGACTTCTTCTTTTCCTTTCGGCTTTTCCCTTCAAGGGGTCGCCACAGCAAATCAGTGTCCTATATCTTCAGAGGTTTGATCGGCATGTTTGTTTTGGCCAAGCTTTTACGTCGGATGCCCTTCCTGACACAACCCTCTGTATTTATCTGGGCTTGGGACTGGCCCAAGAAGACATATGTCCCTTTGTGGCTACAGAACAAGCAACTCGCCCAGTAAAAGGTGTTGCACCAAGACTACTATTTGATATTCGCTGACACATATTCCCAGGAGACAAATCAGCCCATTTCCACAGAGCTCTGGCGCCATCTTCTGGTGCTACATTTCTGTCCAGATGCCTCAAAATGACACTGAATAAATTATTTAATCTATTGCAAACATGTATGCTTTCCTCTTCAGAACTATTTGAATCATATTCATAACTGGATGTGTAACAAGAAAGCATATTCTCCGAATCTGAAGCCATTGTTTGGATTCTCGAGCAAGGCAAGACGTCTTGGTGTGACACCACAAACAAGGGGGCAGGACCTTCTGAAACTGGCCACTTCCGGGTTCAATTTGAAGTAGTTTTTAGTCATTTTTATTGGTGTTTTGCATTTGACTAAAATATCATCCTGCGTGTTGTGGATATTTTAGAGGACATAAAACGTTTTTCTGATGTCAGTTCACTTCACTTCACTTCACTTCATCCCAGGGCCTAGAAGGCCGTAGGGGTGCCATGATGGACGTCTGGGCAGTCAGAGATCTCCAGCGCTCTCGGCCTTCGTGGGTAGCGCGGTCGTTGTTTTTCCGGGCCTCGGCCGATCCGGCATGAGTGATCCTGACTGTTTGTACATCATGACATTTCAGTAGGCAGTTAAACTTGGTGGTGCCTATCTCCTCTCCAAGCTCTTCACCAGGAGTTCTGGAGCCCCCCTGGTTACCCTTGTCTAGTTTAGCCTGCTGGTCGAAGCAGTTTGCCGTGGTGTGGCCGCAGAACCTCTGCTACTTGGAGCCATAGACAAGAGCTGGGTGATGGTGAGGACCAGTTAGGGATCAACCAGCTATAAAGCATCAGCAGTACAGCTGCGACCGTATCTCCCTCAAAGGTACTACCTCTCCCATACACCATACACCACGATGTCAGTTAGGAAACATCAAAGTGGTGTCGGTTGTCCTTTAAATGTTGTGCGATGAACTGTCCAGAAGGGGGCGGTATTGTAAATTCTGGTTGCCTTTAAAGTAAACCAACAAAGAGATGAGTCTGTGCTTGTCAAGTTCGATAATTAGTTATATAATTAGAAAACTTATTAAAAAAATTAACTACGTGCGCTTTAAGTGTAGAATACGCGAAATACAAAGGACAGTAAGGACAGGACAGGGAGGGAAACAATGGAATTACAATCCAAAATATATCAAAATTGTCGACAGATAGGAGTAGATCTGTATTTATTTTACACTAACATATTTTTTATGTGTGCACTGCATAAATGTGAGTGTGACGTTACTTTTTTTCCGGTTAAGGGCTTCCTAAGTCATTGCAACGCATAGAAAAAGATAGTTGCAACGCCTTCCAAAATCACTTACTTTGCCGGTACGATAGTAGGCGGTATACATTACAGCTCGGTAACCCACCTGCAAAAAAAAAAGAAGAAGAAGAAGTCCTCTGGCGGAAGTAGTCAGCTGACCAACCTTACGTTTGACAGCAGTGAAAAACAATGAACTAATACGGTACTTTATGTCTATCAATAGGAATCATATTTGCCAGTCTGATGCGTTCAGGTGTCATCGGGAAGAATATACACCATGGCTCTGATAACGGCCAACTGGAATCCAATGGGAGAAGCTTTTTACCGGTAAATTTCAGCATCACGGGGTGTTACCAGGGTACAAGATGCGGCTGTAAACACGCAACTGCACACGCAGAATTAACATTTACTTTATTCACATTCAAATGAACCTCATTACTGCCACTTTCATCTTACGTCACGTACTCTTTCTTTCTCTCGCTATGATTATTTTAATTCGAAATTGAAAGATGACATTCATTTAAGCGATGGGCGTTGTCGTATCAACTACCATAGAAATAATGGATCATTTTGTATATTTTTTAAGGAAAAAAAAGCTCGTATAAATGCACAAACGTCTTTTTTTTAAGGAATACGGATCCTAAAAGCACAATAATAGTGCTACTAATACTGCCACGAATTGCAAAAATAACAATAAGTATTCTTATTATTTTTTACAACTTTTATTAGAATAGATTAGATTAACCTTTATTCGTCCCACAGTGGAGAAATTCATTATCATTACTATTCAAATTATTGTTATTTTCTATCAGTTTTGATGAAGAACACATTAACCGACAAATGTTTACAAAGTACTTTGGCATAAAACACCGTACATAAAACGCAACATATCTCTCGTCATGCTCGGATATAACCTCTCTTCCACCGGCTACAAAACAAAGATTGAAAAATTTTGAGAAATCCGGGCAATGCAACCTACCAGCAGACCCTCAGAGGTTTGATATGGGATCGCCAAAACATACACTTTGAAATACAAACACCAAAATAGCATCCATCCATTTTCAAAACCGCATATCCTGAAGAGGCTTGTGGAGAGTTGCTAGATGTCATTCCAGCTGATTTAGTGCGAACGGCAGACAGCACCCTGAACTGGTTGTGTTTTGGCAGTAAAACCGAGCTGTATGAGATGAGTTGGAACCTGAGAGATGGACTCAAAGACTGCTTGATGACGGCGGCACCTTACGGCGGGCCGATAGGTACACACATGTCCGTACCATCTGGACTTCAGAGCCAAATTAAATATTTTTGTTTGTCACAGCTCTACTCAGAGAACCTCTCAGACGTTCACCAAGTAGTCGTCCTCAATTGGAGATTTATTCTGCTTCCGGTGTTGCCATTGCCAGTTTTCCGGTAAGCACTATTGGCACCACCCTGACTGACGAACGGACTTGTACTGTTTCACTGACTGACATTTGATGTTTATGGCTGTGTAGTGGAAAAGCGGCCCTGTGATTCAGCTGGGTTGGACAGTGTCGGATGAGTTGTTGTGTATTCAAGAAGATGGTTCAGTTTTGATTTATGACCTGTTTGGATCCTTCAAGAGACACTTCAGCATGGGACAGGTAAGATTTTATCTGGTGCAGTCAAACCTGGGTTTTCAACCATAATCCGTTCCCGAAACCTGTTCGAAAACCAAAACATTTCCCGTTCCACTGCGAGACTAATAAAGGCAAATCCAATCCAATCCAATCAATGTCTGCTTTAAAAAAAATGACATTAAACAATACAAACATGTCGACTCACAATGGAACGCTACACGAGGATAACGTCCGATTTGCGGAGATCTCAGCCTAACACGTCTGCTTTTAAATAAAAAAACTTTATTCACCAACAATAAAGCATCGATCACAATGAGACGCGACACAAGGAAGTGACGGATAAGAAAGTGGAGGGGAGTCGAGTGGCGCATTCAGGTGCGCTCATTTGGATCGAGAACCCATTTACGGTTGCAAACCGAGGCCCTAAAAAGCACAGATATTTTTGGTCTAAAACCGAATTGGACGAAAACCGAGATGTTCGAAAATCCAGGTTTGACGATAAAAACTTTATCCAACAACATGTTGGTCACAATGACACCCGACACAAGGAAGTGACGTATCAGGAAACACGGAGGGTAGTCAAGTGGTGCATTCAGGTGCGCTCAGTTTGGTCGACAACCGATTTTCGGTTGTAAACCAAGGCATAAAAAAAACCCGACATTTTTTGGTCGAAAACTGAAATGGTCGAGAACCGAAGTTTGACTGTAATTCCCATCCAGAAAGACCAAGGCCTTGATTTAGTTCCAAAAAACGTCCGCGAAGTCGTGCGTTCACTCAAACTATCAGATTTTGCGCGATGTCGCCAATCGTTGTAAAAGTGGTGGGGGGCCTCATATTTCTGCACTGTGCCCAGCAAGCGCAAAATGAAACGACACAGTGATTTGTTTTTTTATTCCAGGAAGTGGTTCAATCACAAGTCTTAGAAGCCAAGGTGTTCCATTCCCCCTATGGAACTGGTGTTGCCATCATAACAGGATCTTTACGCTTCACCTTGGCAACCAACATCACAGATTTAAAACTTCGGAGGCTACCCGCCGTCCCAGGTGACAGTCGACCCTACCGCGACAACCTCGGCTGCACGTCAGATGATTTTGCTCACTTGATCCGCTTTGGATGACAGGCCTGCAGGCGGCGCCGTCCTGTTGGGTTGTCCTCACGCAAGACCGCCAGACCAAAGTATTGTTGGCCGCCGGATCTGAACTCTACATCCTGGACAATACTTCCTGCACCTCTGTGGTGAGATGGCGACAGATGGATAGAAAGACAGATAGACAGACAGACTGCTGCTGGCTGGCGTACATAAAATTTGTACCAAACGTGTGACGTACCCGTTGTGTTGTGCCCATGTCAGTGTGCTCCAGGACTCGGTCCTCAGTCGGGCAATATCGTCCATATGTCGGCATCATTCAATTACAAATATCTTGCTCTCTTCACCGACACCGGACACCTGTGGACAGGTTTAACTCAGCTTCAGGTGAACCTTGTTGTTGTTTCAGTCACATTTGTAGTGAAATACCTCGTCGAAGGGGTGTCAGTGTCACGGTTGATATGTAATTATATGTCTCTAGAGCAAGCTGAGCGAGGTTGACACCAAAGTGAGGACTACACCCAAACAGATGGTCTGGTATGAAGCTTTCGGGGTCCCCGTTTACCGATTTTGTGACCTCTGGGCATGTCCGGGCATACAAGGCCAAAACGCATCTTTATTATCTATTCAACGTGAAACCGTTGAAACTTTTAAAGCTTATAAACAAATCGAGTGCTTATGTTCTTAGTACCAGTTTTACAAATTTGCCTTCGCGGGCCGAATAAAATGATGTGGCGGCCCAGATTTGGCCCCCGGGCCTTGACTTTGACACTTGTGCTTTAGGATCATTAAATGTAACTTGTTTTTCACCAGGCATCTTATTTTTCATATCTGGGCCGGATCGCCTAAAATATAAGCTACAATACTGTCTGAGGTTGCGCTATGCCTCCACTAGATGGAACCACAGTCAAGGAAATACAATACAATGCAGCTTGATCCCTACAGTGCTTTCACATCCGCCGCAACGGTAGCAAAGAGCTTTACAGGACAATTAAAATATTACACTCAAGATGTGAGACTTTTGACCCATATTTAAGGCGCAGGATTATAAGACATACTGTCGGCTAGCGAGAAAATTGAATGCTTTGAGGTGCGCCTTATAGTGCGTAAAATACTGTATATCCAGGTGTCGCAGACCAAAATGCCAGGAACCATCTGTGGTGATGGTGTGGGACCATCTTCTCCTGGTGGCCGGAGTCTGTAATGACATCATCCAGTATCCACATTAGCTTCGGCGGAGCTCTATCAACCAAGTCCCGCCCTTTTTTTTAATAAGTTTTTAGCTATGTTGTACAGAAGTTACCTCTTCTCGGAGGGTTTTATCCTTAACCCCACTGCAGATACCCACTCGACGGCCGTTGTGTTTGTGTCGGCGAGCTGGATGGCGTCCGGATCATCAGTTCAATCAATCAGGAGCTGCTGCAAGAAGTTCCAGTCGTCTGTCAGGACATCTTTAAAATTGCTTCCATGGCGCCTGGGGCGTTGCTGCTGGAGGCCCATCGCGAGTATGAGGTAGTACGGCGCCTTCACTGCTTGCGTCTTAGTCCAAAAGTAACATACCATACCATGAATTGATTGCGTGCGGATGTGAGTCTAGAAGTCCAGTCAAAAGGCTGATGAGTACCTGCGAGAAATCAAGGAGCAAGGAATGCTGGCGGAGGCGGTTCGACAGTGCGTTGAGGCGGCGGGACATGAATACGACGCCAACACCCAGAAGTCTCTGCTCCGGGTGAGGACTTACCTACTAGTCATTGACCTTTTCACCATTATGTCACGTGACGTCTCCAGGGGCAAATAATCAAAAGATTTTTAGATTACTGCTAGATTCAGAGTGCGAAAAATCCTATTGGACCCTCCGCACCCTGCCCACCACCTTTTCCAGCTACGCCCCTCAGGCAGGCGCTACCGATCCATGCTCACCAAATCCAGCAGAAATTTAAACAGGTTCTTCCCCCGAGCCATTTACTCTCTAAACAGTAACCCAAATAGAACTGTATAGTGCCTCTTTACAGGTTTTTTTATGATGATAGTAGCGCAGCGTGTTCTACCAGAGACAAATTCCTTGTGTGTTTTACATACAGTGATATCTCAGCTTACGAACTTAATTGGTTCTCAGAAAATGCGTGAAAGGCAAAAAATTGTGTCTTCCAAACATTAATTTCCCATAGGAAACTATTAAAAATGAGAATAATCCGTTTCCAGGTCCCCATAAAACATAATTTTCTACTAAATAAGCCTTAAAGGACAACCAACGTCACTTTTTTGTTTTTTAACTGACATCAGAAAAACGTTTTATAGCATATATATAATATACCCAAAACACGCAGTATGATATTTTTATTCAAATGCAAAACACCAATAAAAATGACTTAAAGTGTCCAAAATCTGCAAAAAAATGATCTGCGTATTGGGCATTTGCAGAAAGTCCCACCCCCAGTTCATGACGTCACGCAAAGACATCTTGCATTGCTAGTGAATCAAAACAATGGCTTCAGATTTGGAGAATATGCTTTCTTATTTAAAGCAGATTCTTTACTTACAGACAGTGTAGGTGTTCAAATACCTGACATGTTTCGACGTCTACTTCTGCCTTCATACCATAAGTAGACGCCGAAACATGTCAGGTATTTGAACACCTACACTGTCTGTAAGTAAATCTGCTTTAAATTAGATATCAAGTAGACAGGATGAACTTAGTACAACGAATATGCTTTCTTGTTACACATCCAGTTATGAATAAGATTCAAATAGTTCTGAAGAGGAAAGCATAAATTTTTTCATCGATTAAAGAATTTATTTGTGTCATTTTGAGGCAACATTGGGGGGAAATCTCTCACCTAAAAAAAGAGGCACAAAATGGTGACCTCCTGTGGCCACCTCCGTTTCCACAGGCTGATAAATTCCTTATATGGAGCTTGGACACCCTCTTCTGGCGGCTTTTGGGTGCAACACGAGGTCCCCAGACCAAACAAGTACAGCAAAATACATTGATGTGATGGAAGGACCGCTACAGTGGGTCTTTTTACGGTCAGGGGCGGTCCTTTAGTGACGTCACGTACGGACTTGTCACCAACTCAAAAACAAGACTTCCTGAATGTTCAGCGCGAGTCTTAAAACGTAAAATATAGCTATATGCGGTGGAATCTTTGTAAAATACGCTCAGTAGAAGTCATTTGAAGCCATTTTACAAATTATGGGCACAACTTGTCCGGAGACGTCGGTTGTCCTTTAAAACTACACAAAATATACCTTATTTTATGTATAATAAATGTGCTATTGTATTGTAATTAAACAAATAAACTGTACTGTATAACAGTCATTTTATTTTCCTTTGTAATGGTCGTTGATGTAGTTGCTTCTTGATGATATCCGAGTGAAGTTGTCGTGCTTTCTCGGTGATATCTCACACACACGGTGTCCTGCGAGCTGCTTTTCGTTAATCCTAATTAACAGAAGTTTTTCAACCTCTTCTATAGCCTGAGACCGTTGCTTAGACAACACAGAATGTCAAAGTCAGCTTTATTGTCAAATATGCTAATATGCATTACATACAGCACAGATGAAATTACTGTCCTCTCAGACCCAGCATGCAAGATACTTACAATGACTAATAAACACGAAAACGCCAATTTGCCGGGAGAGGGGAGCCGTTGTGAAGATGCTGCCCATTACAGGCGCAAAAAAAGCACAATGGCCCCAGAGCTGTCCAGCGAAGACAATCAAATGGCACCGACATTCCTCCCATTCAAAAACAGTACCGGCATATACATGCTGCCGAAAGGCGCAACCGCTCAGCACAGTCTCCGTTCCCCACAACGCACAACAACACAAAGTGACAAAAGAAACACCCTTAGCCACACGTAACAATGGTCGATTTAGCATACTGGTACTGGGATGCTAAGTAACACAAACGCACACCTCGTTCGTGTTTCTCAATAATCTTCTTCCACTCGACCGTAATTAATTCTTCGGCTGAACTCTGGCCTGTGGTGGGGATTTTTCAGTCCCAAAAAAGCAAAGGTATCCACTCCAGAGCAAACCACATATGCACTCAGAGAAAGGGGGTGTTGAAAAGTAGTCCGGCAGCCACGGTGGTGCTGTTCGGACGGGTGGTTTGGTGTTCTTCCGCCGAAAACTAGTCCGCCAGCCATTGTGGCGCTCTGTGTGTTTCCCGAAATGTAAATTTCTCCACTGTGAGACTAATAAAGGCATATCCAATCCAATCCAATCCAAAACTAGTTCGTATGCCAAGATTATATTCTCGCGAATTTAACGTTCGTAAGGCGAAAAATTCGTTAGCTAAAGCGTTCGTAAACCGAGGTATCACTGTACTTGGCCAAGAAACATGATTCTGATTTTGAGATTAGATTCCATTTTTAGCCTTCTCAACGACTGCCATCATTTCAATGCCTTGTCGTTTTCAGTTCAAGTCAGCAATAATAATAATAATACAGTAAAGTCTCGTTATATCGATATTCAAGGGAGTCTGAAAAAATATCGATATAACCGGGACTATCGATATATCCGACCCTGTTTGCATGTAATTTTCTCTGTGCGTGCATAGAAATAGTATCAATATAACCGGGACTATCGATATAACGAGACTTTACTGTAATAATAATAATAATAATAATAATAATAATAATAATAATAATAATAATAATACATTTAATTTACAAGCACCTTTCAAAGCACCCAAGGACAGTTTACATTTAAAAGAACAATAAACACAAGAACAATAAAACCATAAAAATAATTGCGGGCGAGCAGCTTTCTGCCACCCAGACGTACCCGTATGTCAGTTGTTTGAAAATGTCTCTTGATTATTATAGTAATTGGCTCTTTAAAAATATTTTAAAATGTTGTGATTTTATTATGTCAAATATCCATCTTTATTTGAAATATTTGAAATATGTTTTTTGTTTTGTTTTGTTTTGTTGGTATGTGTGTGTTTGTCTGTGTCATCATGCACTGACTAGGCGGCATCTTTTGGAAAATGTTTCCTGACCAACTTCAGTCCGGAACACTTTGTCGCCACCTGTCGAGAACTCCGCGTCCTGAATGCCGTCAGAGAATGCAGCGTGGGTCTGCCGCTCACGCACACGCAGTATCCTCAGAACCCAATGTCGTGGCCAACCAAATTATTCATCTTCTCGGGTGTAACCCCGCCCCCTTTACTAGTGATTGGACAACGAAGCTTCATGAAGCACTTGTGATATTTTTTAACTCCTCCGGATTGTGCTCTTGGTTTAAATATGAAGGTTAGTGCAAAGGAAATGTCTTGAAAATCCACTGCATGTTTAAACCACCTAGAGCAGTCAAAAACGATCACAAGTGCTTCATGAAGCTTCACTTATCCATCACGAACCTTAACAATTGATAACAGATTCAAACAGATGACCCTGCAGGTGTTGATCGACAGGTAAATCATCCAGACTTTGATCCTGCCACTTTCATCGTGACAATTACGCATCCCCATAGGCTGGTGTACCGGCAGTTCTATCAGTTGGCGATAGAAATCTGCCGTTATCTGAAGATTCCGGATTTTCAAGGGGTCAGCAAGGTACTCAAGCACTGGGCAGCGTGTAAAGTAAGTTGATTCCATACCTCCCGGCATTGTACGGTATGATTTTTGACCAATGGGATGGTCCCGCGTGGGCCTTTTAATGTGGGTGCGCCCAGGTCCAGCAGAAGGAACTTTCGGATGAGGCTATCGCCAGGGCGGTGTGCCTGAAAGTGGGTGACTCCTTGGGTGTGTCGTACTCGCACATCGCAGCGAAAGCCTTTGATTGTGGACGAACGGAGCTCGCCATCAAGGTAGAGACGCACAGTTCATGTTTTGATCGGGATGAAGAGCGATCGGGTTTCTCTGTCGCAGCTGCTGGACTCGGAGGCTCGGTCTGGGGAGCAGGTTCCTCTTTTGTTGAAGATGAAGAGGAGTCAGTTGGCTCTCAGTAAAGCCGTCGAAAGCGGAGACACCGATCTGGGTACGTCCGATGCGCGACACGAATTTGCAGGATACGTGGCAGTTAAGATAGCCGACTTTTATGCGGGTGTGTTGAATAAAAAAAAGTGACATTTTTTTTTCTTCCGGGTTTAATTCGGTGGTCAATTTCAACTGGGATTGGCAACCCAAAGACCTTGATGGCTTTTTCTGATCAATTGAAATTGGCTGCAGACTAGTTCAGGGTGTCCCCTTGGGTCTCTACCCCCAAATCAGCTGGAATAGGTACTTATTGAAGTGGTGTGCTTTTCCTGGGTGGACGCATCTGATCAATTGAAATTGGTTAGAGACCAGTTCAGGGTGTCCCTTTGTCTCTCACCCTCCCAATTCAGCTGGAATAGGTACTTGTTTTTCTTTTCTTTGTATACGTATGTACCCTGTTCCACCACCTGTTCCAGTTTACATGGTTGTGACTCACCTGAAGAACGAGATGAACCGAGGAGATTTCTTCATGACGCTCAGAAATCAACCCGTCGCTCTGAGTCTCTACCGACAAGTAAGCACACCCCCAACCGCTTTGTCTTCACCCGGTGCGATTGACCTTCAAAGTCGTGACAAACCTTTGTTTGGTTCAACTCTTTTTTTTTAAGTTTTGTAAACTGCAGGAACAAGAAACGTTGAGGGATCTTTATAACCAGGACGACAACCATCAGGAGCTGGCCAACTATTATGTTGCCACCAGTTACAGAGAGAAGGTTTGACCATCACACACACACACACACACACACACACACACACACATGTCCCACCAAAGGAATTTCCGCCACGTCATGTTACGCAGTCATACCGTCGTCAGAAAAAAATATATGTGGAAGTGGATTGAGGAAGTTCATCGAGATCGCTGCGCCGCTTTCTCGTAGCATATCTGGGCCGAGGAATTTTGTAGAAATAAATGAAAGGAATTCGCTTGGTCAAAAGCAGTGCTTTGTCGCATGTGGCACCGATATGTAATTTTAACCTTTCAGTGCTGTTTATTTTTACAAAGACTTTTTTTTCCCATGGAGGAGTATGGGTGACATCATTGTTAAAAAAAATCTGTGTGCCAACTCGTGATGGGAAAATGAAGCTTTCTGAAGCACTTGTGATATTTGGTGACTCTTCCAGATTGTGCTCTTGGTTTAAATGTGAAGGTTAGTGCAAAGGGAGTGTCTTAAAAATCCACTGCATCTTCAAACCAAGTGTGCCATCTGGAGGTATCAAAAACTATGCTTCATGAAGCTTCACATGAAGCACACAGAAGTGCTTCATGAAGCTTCACTTGTGTGTGCTTGTATTTTGTATTTTTTTGTAGAGGTTAGACAGCCGTCTGTCCCACCTGCAGAGTGCCGTCGACGAATACAACAAAGCCAAAAACGAGTTTGCTTCCAAGGTAAGAAGAACACGCTGAGCTAACTTTCTCTCAAGAGGACAAAGGATGTATCGCCGTTGACGACGAACAACCCTCCTTGTAGGCCACCGAAGACGAGATGCGCCTCCTCCGTTTCCAAAAGAAACTGGATGATGAGAAGGGGGCTGGCCTTATGGGCTTGTCGCTCCAGGTAGATGCTCAAAACCAGGGGTGGGGGATCATTGAATCCCCCCATTTAAATGATTTGGTATACTTTCCATGACCTCACTCCCTAATTCAGGCAACCATGGAAACGCTGCTTATGTTGGGCCTTTACAAGCAGACGGATCAACTTTATCGAGACTTCAAGGTACCCGACAAGAGGTATGTCGAGGATGCGATTCCAATGTGCTGTATTTAGCGCAGGGTGGGTGTCAAACAGCCGGCCACCGCGAAATATTTGAAAGAGAAAGCCATAGTTTGTAGTGTTCGATCATTTCTGAGTCTCTGTTAGATGACGAACATGTCTCGGATTTGTGATTGGATGATAACGATATTGAGGTTGGCCAAGGTTTGGAGGTGAAAAAAAAAGCACTCTGTGTCAGAAAAACGTTTTATAGGATCAGAAATACCCAAAACACGCAGTATGATATTTTTATTCAAATGCAAAACACCAATAAAAATGACTTAGTGTCCAAAATCTGCCAAAAAATTGAGCTGCGAATTGGGCATTTTCAGAAAGTCCCGCCCCCAGCTCGTGACGTCTTGCACTGCTGGAGAATCAAAACAATGGCTTCAGAGTCGGAGAATATGCTTTCTTGTGACACATCCAGTTATGAATATGATTCAAATAGTTCTGAAGAGCAAAGCATACATGTTTACAATCGATTAAAGAATTTATTCCGTGTCATTTTGAGGCATCTGGACTGCAATGTAGCGTCCCAGAAAAGAGGCAGAAAATGGCGACCTCTTGTAGACATGACAGTGTATTGCGTTTCCACAGGCTGATAAATTCCTTATATGGAGCTTGGACGCCCTCTTCTGGCGCAACACGAGGTTTTCAGACCAAACAAGCATTGACGTGATGGAAGGACTGCTACAATATGTCCTTTTTTTTTCGGTCAGGGGCGTTCCTTCAGTGACGTCACGTACGGACTCGTCACCAACTCAAAAACAAGACTTCCGGAATATTCAACACGAGTCTTAAAACGTAAAATATAGCTATATGCGGTAGAATCTTTGTAAAATATGCTCAGTAGAAGTCATTTGAAGCCATTTTACAAATTATGGACACAACTTGTCCGGAGACGTCGGTTGTCCTTTAATGTTCCAGAGGAACTTTAATATAAATTTGAAAGATCCCGGAATTCCGACAAAATCCAGAGGACTTCCATTTCTGTATAGTAATGTGAGGTGGCCACCGTAGGAGGAGCCCGATTGAATTGTCGCAAAAGTCGGTCACAAACGGTTTCATTTCTTAACATCCAGAAATAAAATGAGTTTGGCACCCTGGTTAAGATTGTCTTCAAGTTAATTCAAATCCTTCCTGTCTGCCTGTCTAGGTATTGGTGGTTGAAACTCAAGTCTTTGGCTGAAAAGGAGGCGTGGGAAGAGTTAGAGAAGTTCTCAAAGAGTAAAAAGTCTCCAATCGGGTATTTGGTAGGTGGAAATAGACAGCAGCTAGCGCCAATGATCCTTTTGATTTATTTTTTTAACGTGAAAAACATTTCTCTTCAGGCCTTTGTGGAGGTCTGCATCCAGAAAAATAACACGTCTGAGGCCAAGAAGTACATTTCCAGAGTGACGCCGGAGCAGAAGGTCAAAGCTCACCTGGCCATCGGGTAAGATGTCAGCGGCGAGTTGTAAAATTCGTACCCCAAAACGTGTTTTCTCTCTTTCGCAGCGATCTCGAAGGGGCTGCGGACGCAGCGATCGAACGCAGGAACGAAGCGGAAATATCGGCGGTGCTCGCGAGATGCGGCGCCTCAGATCGCTTGTTGACCGACAGGTTAAATCGAGCCAAGTTATCATCTGCCAAAAAGTGACCTCACAGTCGTCGTGTACGGCACATAATCTCACCCGCTAGGTTTACTCATTTTGATTGGTTTTGACAATTAGCAACATTATACGGCGGTTGAAATGGATTGTTCCTCTCAGCCAATCAATGCAGAATCATGTTTGTCAAACTGGAGGCGCAGGGGCCGATCTGGATCCCGGCATCTTATTTCATTGGGCCCACATCACCAAATGTAGTTTGTATTTATTTTTTTTAACAAAAAATATCATTCTTATTTGCTTGCCATGACTTCTGATAACTTTATATCAAACAATATCCGAAATCAAATATACAATTGTGCCCTGGATATGAACTAATGACAATTTTTTTGCAGTCATCATGGCCGCCTGATTTTTTTTTTTATATATACAACGTCGCAAAATGCCAAAATTGAGTTAGACTGGTATTGAAAAATAATAACATATTTCTTACAAATCATTAATCATGTCATTGTCAATGCTAAATTTCATAACCAGCAACAATTGGCCCCGCTTACCATTTGACACTGCAGAGCTCAACTTATTCATGATCATCAAGTGTGTCCTTATTTGTCACGATGCAAAAGTATTTAAACGTTGACGTCACGTCCTCTGTCAATAAACGAGTGTTGGTTGAGTCTCATGAGCCAACTATTAAATAACGGCACGCATTTTAGCGTTGTATCAACGTGTTTTTTATTTATTTACACCAAATATAGACTAGACAAGGGGAACGACGACCAAAAAAAAGGAGAATCTCCAAAATGTAAAAAACTTGTGCTTTTTTGTGTTCATGTTCACGTTTTAAATGAAAAAGACGATGAGTTCGGCATTGGGTGGGATCACAGACATGAAAGAAATAAGTAGGCGGGAAACTGCTTGGTTTGATCAGGAATGGGGGGGGGGTGGCCTCCTTGGCCAGTAAGTCACATACAAAACACAAATGTGATGATTTTGTTTGATTTGGGGAAACGAGTCTGGAAAGGCGCTGCCACAACTTGAATGAAGCAAATGTTGCAAATGACTTAGTTCACAGGTGCCAGAGTCAAGGCCCGCCACATCATTTTATTCGGGCCAAATCAAACGTGTGAAATTCCGTTATGCTTGATTAAAGGACAACCAACACCATTTTTTTGTTTACTGACATCAGAAAAAACGTTTTATAGCACCTAAAATACCCAAAACACGCAGGCCGATTTTTTTTAGTCAAATGAAAAACACCAATAAAAATGACTTAGTGTCCAAAAACACTTCAAAATGAAACTCTGCGGAAGTGGCCAGTTTCAGAAGGTCCCGCCCCTTTGTTCGTGACGTCACGCCAGGACGTCTTGCCTTGCTGGAGAATCAAAACAATGGCTTCAGATTCGGAGATGCTTTCTTGTTACTCATCCAGTTATGAATAGGATTCAAATAGTTCTGAAGAGGAAAGCATACATGTTTGCAATTGATTAAATCATTTATTCCGTGCTATTTTGAGGTATCTGGGGATGGGAAATGTAGCACCAAAAAGAGGCAGAAAATGGCAACAAAGCTCTGTGTAAGGAATTAATCAGCCCGTTTCCACAGGCTGATTAATTCCTTACACGCAGCTTTGTCGCCCTCTTCTGCCTCTTTTTGGTGCAACACAGTTTTCAGACCAAACAAAGTACAGAAACATGCATTGACGTGATGGAAGGACTGCTACAATGTGTCCTTTTTTCGGTCAGGGGCGTTCCTTCAGTGATGTAGGGTGAGGACTCGTCACCAACTCAAAAACAAGACTTCCGGAATATTCAGCACAAGTCTTAAAACGTAAAATATAGTTATATGCGGTGGAATCTTTGTAAAATACGCTTAGTAGAAGTCATTTGAAGCCATTTTACAAATTATGGACACAACTTGTCCGGATATGTCGGTTGTCCTTTAAGACTCAGGTGAATGATTCATAACAATGAGTTAACAGATTCTTTGTTGTGTTTGTTTTTTTGGGTGGTTCTTTGTTAGCTAGATTTTACAACATGTCAGTAAATGTAATCTGAAGTGACATTTGGTCGATACTAGTTTAAAATACAGAACAAACCAGTCATTGAACCCTGTACGCGTTTCACTGAACAAATCTCCAGAGTCCAAGCAAAATTCTGGCTCACTCGGAAGACTACAAAAAAGGTTTTACTACCACACTCATATATACTTGCCCAAAATCTGGCGGAACTCAGTCGGGGGAAGCAAGATATCAGCATGTGCTTTTCGTTGTTTTTTTTTTTTTCTTGAAGGTCCGCTGCAGAGCTTGTCAAACCCCCACACCCAAGACAAAAAATATATGGAAAGAGCTCGTCTTCAGTTCGTGAATATCCGTGAAAGATAAAAGTCTGTTTTGTTGATTGAGAAGTCCACACACCAGTTGATGAATCCTTCACGTCATTTGTACAAGGACTTTGCTTACAAAGTCCAATGTTCAAAAACAATACCAAAAAAAAACATCTCGCTGACCAGCCAATTGGATAGCGTGATGTCGGCGTTCCTCAATTAAAAATGATTCAAAGTGCATATTGTCGCCATCAATTCAAGATGGACGAGGCATTTTGTTGGATCGTCTTTGCCGCATCAGAAGTGTTCTTCGGGGTGTGCAGGGTCACAGAAGAACCGAGAGCTACGTTTAGCAGACCGAGCTGTGAAGGGGCCTGTTTTCAGAGCTGAGAGGAAAGGGGAAAATATCAATTTAAATGAAAAACAGGACTCTCGATAGTTATGAAGCAAGTTTGATAGATTATATAGCAGCTATGTAGTGAGCTAGCTATATAGCTGGCTAGCTAGTTAGCAAGAGAGATAGACAGAGAGATAGCTCGTGAGACAGGTAGCTAACTAGCTAGATACAGTATATATATATATATATATATATACAGTAATATATACAGTAAAGTCTCGTTATATCGATATCGGATATATCGATAGTCCCGGTTATATCGATACTATTTCTATGCACGCACGGAGAAAATTACATGCAAACAGGGTCGGATATATCGATAGTCCCGGTTATATCGATATTTTTTCGGACTCCCTTGAATATCGATATAACGAGACTTTACTGTATATATATATATATATATATATGGACGGAATTGGAGGGACGGATGGATGGATAGATAGATAGATAGATAGATAGATAGATAGATAGATAGATAGATAGATAGATAGATAGATAGATAGATAGATAGATAGATAGATAGATATGCTAAACGTTAGCGAGCTAAGGAAGCGAAGGAACTACAGTAGCTAACTCCTTAGCAAGACATAAAGAACACCATTGAACACCTCTTTCGGAAACTTCATTACACGATTGCCTGCTTGTCCAAAAATGGATACAAATATATAATTTGGCACAAAAGATATATTTACTAAATCTTTTTCTTTCGACTTTTCCCTTCAGGGGTCACTAGCTAGAGTGAACAACCTGACCAAAATCCTCAACCTTGTGACGTTTCACTACATTTGCATCCACACGGGCGAAATATTTAACAAAAAGAAGTAAAGTAGGCACACAATGGCAAGCACAGACCCCCAAGAGTTTAAAGAAAAACATTAAAGACTCAACGCAGCATAAAAAAGATCCAACGACAAAAGTCCCAATTCCTCACGGTGACATCATGAGGTCAGAAGTCACTTACCTGTGATGATGTCCTCGATGGCGCCGTCCTTCCCCTCGTAAACGTGGCGGCTGTCCTTTCCTTGGCGTCGCCTGAGCTCTGTCAGAAGCTCTTGCTGCTGCCGTTTGCCCTTGTGAGAGGGTGACTGGGAGGAGACCAGTAAGAAATTGAGAGACATTCATGAAGGCTTCATGAACCGACCGATATTTAATGAGATACCCCCCCAATTTCCCACTTAAAGGACAACCGACGCCTCCGGACAAGTCGTGTCCATAATTTGTAAAATGGCTTCAAATGACTTCTACTGAGCATATTTTACAAAGATTGCACCGCATATAGCTATATTTTACGTTTTAAGACTCGCACTGAATATTCAGGAAGTCTTGTTTTTGAGTTGGTAACGAGTCCGTACGTGACGTCACTGAAGGAACGCCCCCTGACCGAAAAAAAAGACACATTGTAGCAGTCCTTCCATCACGTCAATGTATTTTGCTGTATTGTTTGGTCTGAAAACCTTGTGTTGCACCTAAAAGCCGCCAGAAGAGGGTGTCCAAGCTCCATATAAGGAATTTATCAGCCTGTGGCAACGGAGGTGGCCACAGGAGGTTGCCATTTTGTGCCTCTTTTCTGGTGATCGTTTCCCCCCAATGTTGCCTCAAAATGGCATGGAATAAATTCTTTAATCGATTGCAAACATTTATGCTTTCCTCTTCAGAACTATTTGAATCATATTCATAACTGGAGGTGTAACAAGAAAGCTTCTTCTCCGAATCTGAAGCCATTGTTTTGATTCTGAAGCAATGCAATACGTCTTGGCGTGACGTCACAAACTGGGGGCGGGACTTTCTGAAAATGCCCAAAACGTTTTTCTGATGTCAGTTAAGAAACAAAAAAGTGACGTCGGTTGTCCTTTAAGTCATTTTTGTTGTTGTTTTGTATTTGACAAAAAATATCCTCCTGCGTGTTTTGGGTATTTTAGATGCTATAAAACGTTTTTCTGATGTCAGTTAGGAAACAAAAAAGTGGTGTCGGTTGTCCTTTAAGATGACCACCCGTCTTGGTCCTACCTTTGTCTGTTCATCCTGCTGCTGCTCCTCCTGTTCCAATTTCTCCAACATCATCTGCTCTTGACGTCGCCGCTGTTCGTTCTCCTCCTCAGCCAGCTGTAAAACAGGCACGTCTGGGATCGCAAATTTTCTCTAACTCCAACGCGGGGCGAGATTTCTTGGGTCACTCACCCGATAAGCTTTGATGAAACGAACAAAGATGGGGAAGAAGACGGACGGCGGCATGGTCTTGGAGCTCTCCCCGAAAAATTTCACCACATCTTCAAAGGCGTCCTTTGGAGAGGGCAAACAAACACAAGGAGGCGGAATTGATTTCATCATGTGATTCGGAGCCGTTAGGGAACCAAGAAAAAAACCCAGCGGCGGACCACCAAGCAAAAAAAAAATACAAATACAAATTTCACAAAAAGTAGACAAGATAGGAGCAACCTGAGTCACGAGTGTTTGAGGCCTCATTTGGTAAGATTTTTTTTCTTTCATAAGGTTTCTTTTCTGTGTGGAGTTTGCATATTCTCCTCAAATCTGCGTGGCTTTTCCCCGGGTACTCCGAATTCTGGAGAACATGCAAACTCACACAGGATGGACGGAGCCAGAATCGAACCCACACCTTTGCACTGTGAGGCTGAGCAGGCGGTGGACATTTGACATTATTTACAGGAAATAAGGTGCTTATATAATAATAATAATAATAATAATAATAATAATAATAATAATAATAATAATAATTTCACAGCAGCAAAGTGATGAAAATAGTGTGATAGTGTGAAATAGTGAGTGAATAATAATAATAATCTAGTTCTTCTTTTCCTTTTGGCTTTAATAATAATAGATAATACATAATCAATAAATAATTCAATAAATATCAAATAAAGAACAAATACTAACTATAATACCAATGATAATAAAGATAATAAATAATAAACAACAAACAATAATAATCCTAATCATAAAGGCGCTTAGAAATTAAATGTATTTATTATTATTAATACTAATAAATAATTAAATAATGAATACTACTACAAATAATAATTATGAATAAATGATAATAATAACATTTATAATTAAAAACAACAGTAATAATAATAATAAATAATGATGAACAATACTACTACTACTAATAATAATAATAATAAAAACAATAAGATTAATAAACAATAAACAACTAAATCAATATAACAATGATTATACTACTACTACAACTACTACTACTAATAATAATAAGAATATAAATAAATAATAATAATAATAATAATAATAATAATAATAATAATAATAAATACTACTACTAACAATAACAACAGCAAAAACAATAACAATAAGAATAATAAATAATACAAATAAAAAAAAACAAATGTCAATAACAATAATAATATTAATAATAACAATAACATTAATAATAATAATAATAATAATAATAATAATAAGAAGAAGAAGAAGAAGAAGAAGAAGAAGAAGAAGAAGAAGAAGAAGAAGAAGAAAAAAAAGAAGAATATAACCAATAACCAGACCAATACATATTTGATGATCACTCGCATCGCTTGGGAATCACAGCAAAAGTGTGTGTATGTGTGTGTGCGCATGTGTGTGCATGCGTACCTGTGCTATGCGCGCATCCTCTTGAAGCTTGCTGAGTCGCGATTCATGCCTGCTGATGAAATCTTTCAAGGTGGCGTTGTGCTGCACGCTAAACTCCCGCCAGGTGAGTTCCATCCCTCGCTGCAGCTCCTTCACATCGCACAAGACGTTCTCCAGACTCACTGAAACGCATGCGCACGTACGGAAGTCGGTTGGGTCTGCGAGGCTAAAAAAACAAAACAAAACTTTGTTGTCAGTTGGCTTCTGACCTGCCGCCGCCTTGTCCACGTAGTGAAGTTCGTTGTAGAAGAGTGCCGCCGCAGGATATTTCTCTCTGACCACGTTGCTGATGTAGTGAAGCAGCGTCTGTGTTCTGTCCGTTGACTTGGTCTCCAGGAGCTGAAAAACACGTGAACAGGACAACAGTCACCGGTTTGGAGGTGACTTTCAATTTGACTTGAGATTAGTGATGGGCAAGTTAAAAACTCTTGGTTTAAACAGTGCAGTGGCTTTTTTCAGACATTTCCTTTGCACTAACTTTCATATTTAAACCGAGATCACCGTCTGGAGGAGCCAAAAATATCACAAGTGCTTCATGAAGCTTTGTTTTCCCCATCACCAATTCGAACTTCTTTGGGGGGAGGGGTTAGTGTACGCTATTCAAGCTTAGTGATGCACTTGTGGACGTTTTTGACTCCTCTAGATGGAATTCTTGGTTTAAAGATGCAGTGGAATTTGTATACATTTCCATTGCACTAACCTTCATATTTGAACCAAGAGCATCATTTATAGGTGCCAAAAAGTATCACATGAAGCTTCGTTTTGCCATGATCCACTAATCATGGCACTCCAAGTGTCTTTTTAGTTTCACGTTCACAAACATGATAGTAAAGAGATTAAATTAAATTAAAAACAGAGAGACTGAGAAGAGTCAAATAAAAGTGTACTTAAAATCACCTTTTGCATTCAACTTTTCCCTAAACTAATTCGAACATTGAGCAAATAATTCTTCTGAGTGGTAATTTTTATATATTTTTTTCACTCATTCACTGCCATTCATGAATTTATTCGAGAATCAAAAATATGACGAATTAGTTCAGGTTTTGCTTTTTTTCTCGCTTGGGTGCCGATAAACCGCTGGCCAGACCACTGGCAATGTTTTTTTTCCCCCTTCCACAAGTGGCAGCATTTCCCCCTTTTCCCCATGTTAGCGCTTTGTTCCAGCTTCAGCTGTTGTTAAAGTGCTATATAAATCAAGATGTATTGTCTTGTATTTTGTACAGCCGCCCTCATTTCAAGCTTAGATACCATCAGACCCATATAATATAGGAATTAACTCTTTTTTTTTCTGATGAAATAAGAGTCTAAGGTTTCTAACGCTGCATCGAAAGTTTATGTACCCCAAAAACTCAATATTCCGTGGGTCTTGGAATTCAAGTGACAATGATAAAAACCCTGGCACTGGAGAGTACACAGTTTTGGTTGATGATAAAACCCGACTTTGCGTGTGTGTGCATACCAGGTCTAAGCTCTGTAGTTTGAAGCCATACACCGCACCCCTCTTGCTGCTGTTCATGTAATTCCCGAGTGCTAAAATGATCTGCGACAAGAAAACAAGAATCAATGAAGAGGACACGTGGAGAGCGGGCGATGGAAAGAAACTCACCTCCAGTATTTTTTTCAGCTTCTGTGATGATTTAATCGAAACGGATGCCGCGATCATGGCATGGAGTTGCTGCGATAAAACGCGGGCTCGTTAGATGAGGACCACACCGACGGGTGGGCCGCTTCGAGTGTGACCTTACCGGCGTTAACAGTTGTACATTGTCACTGAAGTTTCCCATGAAGGTCATGATGGACATGCGCTGGTTGAGTCGCTCGATGCGACTGAACTGGATCATGAAGGAGTCTTCGTCACTCAGGGCCTCCAAAGGTTTCCGGTCTCGCTCGTACTGACGCAAAAGCTTCAGCTCGGCTTCGGTTGGCAGGAAACGCATCAGACACTCCACAAAGTCCACTCGAATCGTCCGCAGGTCAAACCTACGCGAGCACAAGACAGAGTGTGAAACAGGCAACCAGCAAGTTTTTGTTGTTTCGTTTTGTGTTTCAGAAACCTTATTTGAGTACCGTATCGGTTTATTTTCTCACCTATCTTATTGATGTGTTTATTTATTTATTCATGTATCTATGAATGTATTCGTGTATTTATTTATTTATTCATTTATTTACATGTACACCGGTGTGGCTGCATTAGAGTGCCTTGTTGTCAACAGTGAGCACATGCACAGAGAGAAAAGTGGAAGAGCAAGGGGATTATTTATTTATTTATTTATTTATTTATTCATCAATGAACTCATTTTTTTGAGTATGTAATTAATTCAAACATTTATCTATGTGTTTATTTATTCATTTATCTATTCGTGTATTCATTTATGCATTTATTTATTCACGTATTTGTTTATTTATTCACATATTTTTTCCTCAATTTATTTATTTACTTATTTATTTAGATGTCCACCAGTGTGGCTGGATTAGAGTGCCTTGTTGTCAACGGTGAGCACGTGCACGGAGAGAAAAGTGAAAGAGCGAGGGGAATATTTATTTATTTATGAATGAACTAATTATTTGATTAAGTAATTAATTGAGTCAGTAATTAATTCAAACACTTATCTTTGTTTTTATTTATTCATTTATGTCTGTCAGTATGTATGTATGTATGTATGTATGTATGTATGTATGTATGTATGTATGTATGTATGTATGTATGTATGTATATGTGTATGTATTCATTTATTCATTCATTCTCACTCATTCTTTCTTTCATTTTTTCATTTACCCAACCAATAAGTGTCTGCCTCGATCACCAGCATGTGGAACGGATGTTCTAGCCGCCTTCAGAGTTCTTCGTTGTTAAGGCATGGAAAAGCAAACCCATGACGACCAAGCAGGGCGTATTTCAGCCAGCAGAGTTTTGGTTTTACGGAAGTGTTTAAGAGATGAAATAGCATCTGTTTTATCGGTCGTAGCAGTGAGATGTGATTGACAGCTAACAATATTTAATATATGTATAATATTTTTCTAATTTTGAGGCCTCGATTAAAATTCTGTATTTGTCCCCAAAATGGTTAACATTTAACAGTTCTGAAAAAGATTGTTCCCCATAATGCATGACATCTCTTTTCCGCCGAGGGACTTTCAGTACTGTGCGTGAGTACATTTGCATGACTGAGCATATCTCCATGCGAGTCTTACATGTGGATGGCACGGCAGATGACTTCGGGGCCCTGACCGGCTTTTCTCAGGGTGATGGCCAGATTCTTGGCTCGGTTGGCGTCCAGCAAAGAGACCCTGGATGGAGCCTTCTGGGGAAGTTTCTGTCTGGACAGAGTCAAGTCCATTGCAGGACCCTGAGCCTTGGTTTTGAAGAGTTCCTCAAAGCTCTCCACGTCCAGATCCTGGAATACAAGTAAAGGGGGTAAACAAGCGGATTCATTTTTTTGCGAAAGGATCAGGTCAATTGAACCGTTACCTGGAGGATGGCTTCGTCGTCGATGTCGTTGAAGACGGTGCCGTTGATTTGACTTGGCTTCAGGGCCACCCAATTCAAGACGGGCATCCGGAACTTGGTCTGGATGGGTTTCTTTATCTTCACCGCTGCGCAAGTGATCAAAAATGGATTGGACGCAGCCGTTTGTCGCGTTTCTTTTCAAACAAGGACAGGCAGGTTCACGGACTACGTATGGGTGAACTATCTAACAATGGATGGATAAGCGCGAAACAGCTGATTGGTGGAGACGGATGACAGACACGTGAATTGTAGGAAGATGATTGATGGGTGATTGACAGGCGATGATGCTTTACATATGTGTGTCGTTATTCAACCTACAGAATAACTTGAGCGGTCCCTCTGACAGCACAATAAAAGAGAAAAAAGTTGTTAGTGACAAAAGTGAGACCAATCCTAAATCCGGCCTCAATAAAAATGGGGATGTGTTATCTTCCGGCAGTAGGCGGAGGACACCCTGAACCGCTTGCCAGTTAGTCGCAGGGCACATGAAGGCAAAAAAAAATTTCACACACACAATAACGCTGCGGGCAAATTTTCAATGTCCCACGATCCTCCCACGTATATTTTTGGAACATGGAAGGAAACCAGAATACCCGGAGAAAAGCCACACAGCGTCAGAATCGAACCACTGCACTGAGAAGGTCAACGAGCTAACTGAGTTGAATGATGTTCAATTAAAATACATTGCGCATAAAATAAATAAAATATCAATAAAAATAAATAAATAAAACAAACGAAAACACCTTGAGAATCGCCACCATGTGCGCTCACCTGCAAGACCGGAGTTGAAGATGACAGTGGGTGACCCCCCTGGACCTGGCAGTGGGGGGGCCACTGGTGGAGGAGGAGGTGGCATGGGGAGAGTGGAGGAGAGCTCGCTGGTCCGACATGGAGGAGGAGGAGGCGGAGGAGGCGGCGGAGGAGCAGGCGGTGGAGGGGAGGGGTACAACCCGTTGGACACTTGAAAGAAGTAGAATACATTGGTGTATGTTGGATGGAAAGCGCTTGAGGGTCACCTCAAGAAATAGTTTTCTTTTTGAGGACACCCTGAACCGCTTGCCTGTCAATTGCAGGGACACAGAGACAAATAACCATCCGTGCCCACCTTCGCACCCTGGGATAATTTAGAGTGTTCAATAAGCCTGCCATGCTTGTTTTTTGAATGTGGCAGGAAGCTGGCACACCCAGAGAAAAGCCACACAGGTCCGTGGAGAACATGCAAACTCCACACAGGGAGGCCGGAACTGGAATTGAACCAATGACCTCTGCACTGTGAAGTCGACATGCTAACCACTGAACTATCAGACCGCCTGTATTGGGATTATTATTGCTACATTTGTTCTGGACTAACTAGCATAAGTCTGCGCTGTGAGGTCCACTTGCTAACCACGGGACTATTTCGTATGTTATTTTCATTATTTTCTCATCATAACTGACAAGGGTTTCAATTGATTTTGGATTGAGGACCTTCATAATCACCTGAGCCAGGCACGGGTGGCGGGGGAGGCGGCGGGGGTGGAACCGGCATATCAGGAGCCCCACCCATTCCTGCTCCCATGTTATGATAGGTCACCGTCTCTGGGCTGAGGGTCATAGAAATAATCACGACAAATGTTACATCGAAACATGATCAGGAGGTTTTGGCGAAGGCCCTACCTGGGGGAAAGAGCGGAGCAGGGAGGAGGCGAGGGTGAGGCAGAGTTAGCCACACCCCCGTCGCCTTCTCCCCTTTGGGGTTGAGGGGCTCCGGGACCGCCGGCCTGCTGGGCCTCGTGGGCCTGTCGCTCCAGACGACTCTGACGGCGAATGGTCTGGTCCTTCTCCCGAACAATCCGCCTCAGCGTGTGCACTTGGGTGTTGGCGCTGGCATACACGTCCTGCGAAATGCGAAAACGACACGTTGGGAACGCAAAAAAAATTTTTTTGGGGTGGGGGGGCACCATTTATGAATCTTACTGACCCGGAGTTGGTCAAGCTCTTTGTTTGTTTGCATTAGCTGTTTTTCCAGTTCCACGATCTTCAGCATGGCTTCATTTTCCACATCCAGCAGCCGCTCGGACATCTGCGTCGAGACTCGGGTGAGTGGTTTTTCTCCGCCATTTTGATTCGTTGGCGCGTTCTTACGGTACTCAAGTTCTCCTCCAGCTCTTCCACCCGTTCCAGGGCGGCGGTTTTGGTCTCCGCATCTTCCAGCAACGTTCCCACGTCAAACACGTTGTCCAAGTATGCCTGGATCTGCACCTGTAATCTGTCGCTCTCCGTGTGCTTCAGTCTCTGGCAGATTGACAAGGGGATCCAAGGAGGAGGGGGGCAGAAGGAGAGAAGGATACTCTTATGGGTGTTCCACAATGGTCCTGTTGGACAAAGATGATGTGATTGATCCCCCCCCCCGACATCCCTAAAATGTTACCTCCAGGTGGTCGTCCAAGTTGAGTTTGGTGAAGTCGTACTGCAGATGGACACGGAAGTTCATGTCCTCCACTGAGTGGACCACAATGTTGATAAACTGCATGCACGCCACCTGCAACGGGGTGGCACGGACGAGCAAAACAATTGTTCCGTCAATCGCTCATTTGATCGCTCCGGCGATCACTCCGTCGATCGCTCCGTCAATCGCCCTGTCGATCGACCCGTCAATCGCCCCATCAATCACTCCGTCAATCACTTCATCAATTGCTCTGTCGATCGCTCCATCGATCACTCCATCAATCGCTCCATCAATCGCTCCGTCATTCACTTCATCAATCGCTCCGTCATTCACTTCATCAATCGCTCTGTCGATTGCTCCGTTAATCGCTCTGTAAATCTCTCGGTCAATCGCCGGATCAATCACTCCGTCAATCACTTCATCAATTGCCCTGTCGATCGCTCCGTCGATCGACCGTCAATCACTCTGTCAATCGTCCCGTCAATCTCCCCATCAATCACTCCGTCAATCACTTCATCAATTGCTCCGTCGATCGCTCCATTCATTGCTACATTGATCGCTCCATCAATCGCTCCGTCAATCACTCTGTCGACCGCTCAGTCAATCACTCTGTCAATCGCCCCGTCAATCGCTCCGGCAATCGGTCCATCAATCGCTGTCGATTGCTCCTTCAATCACTGCATCAATCGCTCTGTTGATCGCTCTGTCAATCACTCTGTCAATCCACGACGATAGAATTAATTTTGTGTTTTTTAAAGCTAACGAAGTGCTACCAACCAGGAAGTCGATGTTGTCGTCTTCGTTTTTGAAATGCTCCATCAGCTTTTCAAAGCGCATGGATTCCGAGCACACCTGGGGAACATTGAAAAAAAAACGTCAACAATCGCTCCTCAAGGCGAGAAAAGTAAGGATGCCTCGGCCAGAGGTCATTTTACAGTTTTGAAGTTGTCAAAGGCCGACAGGATGATCTCATGTCCTCCTCTAACCAAACACACGGCAGCCAGCAACTCCAAGACCAAGGCCTTCGTTCTGCGGGACGATAGAGTGAACCAAGTTCAGTCTTTAGTCTTTGGCTAACTGACCGTGTGGCGTCATACGGCGTGCGCTTAGCGACCTTGCGTTCCTGTTGTTGAGGCTCAGAGCAATTTCGTTGACTGCGTGCGGGTGGGACATGACCATGTTGAAACCGTACTGCAGGGGGTGGGGTGGGTGGGGATTGGTTCCAGAAGAAAAGTGGATGACACCGTTGCTTGTTTTTCTAAATCTCATGAATGCAACAGTTTGAAATAATTTGCTTCTCTTGATTGTTTTTTTTTTTTTTTTGGGGGGGGGTGGGGTCCTACCTGGTAGTTCATGATGGCTCGGAGACACATGATGCACACGTGGACGTCGTCTTTCTTGCAGACGAGTCGGGAATTTTTCAGAGTGCGACTACTGGGTAGCGTGTTGGAGCGAGTTACCAAGGTGGAACTACTAATGGAAGAAAAACCTGATAAGAAACCTGACCAGACACTCTTTTTTTCTATTGCCACTCGTTACCTGATGGAGTGACGAGCCGTTCTGGCCGCGGAGGACGACGGGGACGGTAGACTGCAATCGCCATGGATATCCTCGATGGAGCGACTCCACGGAGAGTCGATGGAAGCCGCGTCTCCTCCAGATTCCGGCTGCTCACCGTCGAAACTGTGAAATCAAAGTGAGCCGTGACCATAAAATGGAGAAGAAAAATCCTATGACGGCACTTTTCCCAATCGGGGTAAGAGGAGGGTGAAAATGTGTTCCCGGTGGGTGCCATGGCAACAAAGCATCTCTGGGTTGTGTCTGGACTCTGGATGGGGTCGATAGTTCAAAGGCATCCGAATTCACCCGCAAGGAGGAGCCTCGTTGTAAACCGGGCAACCCGAATGAGGCTCAGATGGAAAGAATTGATGACAGGTCTGCAGACTTACGTGACAGCGTACTGAGCGAAGGACAAATACTCAACCAGGACATCTAGACCTCGATTCTCCTCGTTGAGAAACTCTCGAACCCACCTAGTCGCAAAAGTACAATTATACCACGGTTCATATTGCCAAAAAAACGGACAGAGGGACAGATGCTTGATTGGTACCCGATGTGGTTTGTGCGAAGGCTGATCTCAAGTTCTCGGAGTGTCTGAGTCGACTCCTGGACCCGCCTTCGGAACTTCTGCGGTTAGGCAAAGACAAAGTTCTGCCACGTGAAGTCGACTAAAAGTACGGATCGCCTAGCTTACCTTGCGCGTGACAGCCGGGTCGAGGAATCCTCGCAGTTTCTGGATGTAAGTATGGGGCGGGTTCTTCACCTGGAATCTCTCCTGCAAGGCCGACAGGTGAGGTCTTACAAACTCCCGGAAGGTTTTCGTTTTCCAAGTCTGTGAGCGGCGACCTACCTGATCGCAGATGAGCTCCCACTTCTTCTCGTTGTCATAGGAACGCAGCAAGCGTACTTTGTCCGGGGGAAGGTTCATCGAATTCTGAAACATAGTTTGGTGTCGCGATCGATAGGATGCAAAATGTCTACCGACAAAACATTCCCCATTCGGGTCAGAACTCTTGATTCAGATCAGGAAACGGTCTCGCAGACAGTTTGACAATCAACTAAGGCGAGGAGTCCCCATCGGGCTGCTGTGTGCTACCCCCAAGACCCCCACCCCACCGCCACAACCCGTATTTGTGTAGTTACCAGTGCTATGGAGAACCTCTCCTCCAGTTCGGCAGCATCAGGCATCGGGAGTCGAACCGGCGCGGCTCTGGACCGGATCACGGCCAGCTGGCTCTCCATACTCTCCGCGTTCCCCATCGCACACACTCAGACACGCTTTGAGCTAAACACACCCACCACGGACACGGCGCTCAGCACACACACAGTTGCAGGAACATGTGGTCGGCCATCGCACACCAACACGACCGGAGGTGATGAAGAAGGCCGTGGGTCCGTCCCTCTCCCGTCTTCTCCGTCCTCCTGTCTCTTTTGCCGTCCGTCAGTCTCCCCCCCCCCACCCACACCCCGGATGGTAATACAGTCGCCCCGGTTGTCTCCCCCTTTGTCTCTGTCGCTCGCCTGCCGCTGGTGATGATGTTGATCCCAGAGATGTTCGGTGCGTCCCTACGATATATGTACGTGCGCGTGTGAGCGCGTGTTGCAGATCAGCCGGTTAATCCTGCCTCCCCCCTCAGCCCCCCCACTTGCCTCACACCTCTCTCCTCCCCCACATGAAAAAAGAGAGTTGTTGCCGCCTCCTCTTTGTCTATGTCTCTCCGCCGCTCGCCGGCTTGCGCTTCCCGTCTTTGTGCTGCTGCCGGCTCGACTCTCCCTCCCTCCCTCCCTCCCTTCTCGTCTCCCTCCCTCCCTCCCTGACTCCTCTGCATCCTCAGACAATGAGGCCTCTGCTGCAATAAGTCCCACCCCCTCTCCTCCTTGCATGCTGACGCGCACGCATTTGAAAAGGTGTGCATTGGTTGTCCCTCGGTCGGAATGTCAGTGTGGATGAAATTAAACTGAGCAAACATGCCGTGCATCAAGAACGTATGTTCCATTTCCTCCCCATCGCACATTCCAAGACCGATTGCAATATCAATTGATTCACACATGACATTTCCAGAACTGTTTCCACATTTTAAAGATCATATATATATATATATATATATATATTTATATATATATATATCACCATCTCAGCATGGTGTATATATATATATATCAGATTATTTCTTTAAGTATTTTTAAATAGAAATTGCAACCTTTAGTTTCATGTTTTATTGGTATTCTTATAGCCATTAAAATAATAAGTCAAGGAGAAGTTAAGCATGAGCTGATAAAAAAAATTGGAAATTATGAATGTATTAAACCAAATTTCTTTCAGGATATTTCGGCAACATGGCGAACACGTTTGACTTTTGCAGGTTTTTTTAATCAATTAAATATCATGTATAGTACATTATTATAAAATATTATCACAAAAATAATTGCCTACAATTTGATCAGAATAAGGGTTGAGAGGTTGACAAATGTGAGCAAATGTGTTTTGATGATTTTGATGCATGTTTATTTGTATTGCACAATTCATACACCAGGCAGGTCCATAGGGTGTTGACAAAGGTAAAAAAATCGAGAATAAAAACAAGATCATGTGATAATCTGACACTTAAGACAAAATCTAAACATAAAAGTCAACCATGATAAAAGGCATAAATAAAACTCCAAAATAAAGGATGTGAAAGCAAGAAATGTTTGATTTTTATAAAAACGCATCACCAAAATGAAAAGACAATAAAATTAATACATTGTACAACAATGAGAGAATTTAACCCGTGCTAATAATCGGAGCACTTTACACATGTTGTGTAGAGAAAATCTGAAACATCAATCGTGGGAATTTATTTTTTTGACTCATCTCAAAAGATGACGAACGGAGCGAGCTGAGCAGAAGTTGTCTGACGTCATCAAATTCACAAGACGTTGAGGTCAAAGAAGATTGGTAAGATTCAAAATCAGTGGTTCTTCTGGGTTGAATCGAACCGCAGGGGTGAGGCGGTCTCAGGATTTCGACAGAGCCTCCGCCGTTGAGGGTGAGACACACATGACTCAAAACGTGAATTCATTAACAGTAGCCAAAATGGAACTGTATAGTGGCACTTAGCAGTTTTTTTGACGACGATACTAGTGCAGCGTGTTCTACCGGAAACAAATTCCTTGTGTGTTCTACATACTTGGCAATAAAGATGATTCTGATTCTGATTATGACACGCCTGCTTGGCCAACACTGGCTGTTTAATTTTATGCATCATTAAAATACTTATACTTTATGAATTTACTATTTCTGTTTTAAGACATTTAGCTTTTTAATGTTTTGAATTTGTAAAAAAAAAAAACATTTAAATGTATCCGTCATGAAAGGTTCGGTCGGTCGTGGGTTTGATCCCGACTCGGGCCTCCCCGTGCGGAGTTTGCATGTTCTCCCCGTGCTTGGGTGGCTTTTCTCCAGGTATTCCAGTTTTCTCTCACATTCCAAAAGTATGCATAGCGAGCTAACAGGACACCCAAAATTGTCCCAAGGTGCGATTGTGTCTGCAAGCGGTTGTTTGATTGGCCGGAAAGTAGTTCAGGGTGTCCCCCGCCTGCCGCCAAAAGACAGCTGGGAACGCCTGCAAGTCTTCTTGTGGGCGCACCATCTGCGCTGGTTGAGGTCCTCTTCAAGAGCACCGGTAGTCAAGTTTGTTTCCTGCTTGGTGGAATATTGGAGGATTTTGCCGGCTGAGCTCTGAGTCGGTTCTCTCCGCGTCTCAGATTGAAGTCCGTTAGCTTGACATCTTCTCAAACATCGGCAGAATTCCGTTCATCCCAAGGTTCATGACAATATTTTTGGTTGGGGTTTCTCGGTTTCTCAAAAGCATCTTAAATGTTTGAGATTGGAGTCGGAAATGCAATTTTTTTTTCATCGGTTTACAAAATGAAACCGGAGAACCCGTTCTGTGTTCCAAAGTCTTCCCCATTCCTGATTCAATCATTCAATCAACACTGATCCAATGCAATCTACCCCCCCCCCCCCCCCCCGCCATCGATCAATGTTGAAGAACTAATGATTCATAATTCTGCGGCCTGGAAATTGTGCTTGAAAAACCATTTGCGTTTATCTACACAGAGTTCTTTTTAGTTCAACCGACGTTTCAAACTTTGGAGTAAACTAAGTGATTAAAATGAGGCTTCCAAACCCTTTCCAGCTCCAAAATAAATCCTCCACATTTGAAAGATCACTTCTTGAATTTCTTCCAACCTTGACAAGCTTGACACGGTGTTCCCTCAGCTTTGCCCGGTCAGGACAACTTTGCTTCCTGCCTGTGAGCCACAAGCATCTTTTAGGAGGGTTAAAAAAAGAAAAAAATGGGTGCTATGGCTAACAACGGGAAAACGAAACTTCATGAAACACCTTTGATATTTTTTGACACCACTAGATGATGCGCTTGGTTTCTATATAAAGGTTAAATGGAAATGTATTATAATTCCTCTGCACCTTTGTCAGAGATGTTTGTTCGGACACTGTGAACAAAGGCTCGAACACAGGAAGATTGTCTTTGAACTGCCGGCAGGGGACGAAGCCACTCATGACCGACGCCCAACTTCTGCAGCCCTCTGCTAAGCTATTTATTGAGCGCATATGCACATTTAAGTGATACATTAGTAAAATATAGTCTTTTTGATATGAATACCACACCCCTGGACCTCCCAAGCACCAACATCCATAAACCAACAGAACATAGACATTTTAATGGCCGGCATGATCCGCTAGATTTGTAACCTAGCTAATGAGCTTTTCTCAGACATGGGTGTACGAAGTACTCCCTTGCGCTCTGGGTTGGGTATCAACAAATACTCCTTTCCGAACAAGGCTCAATTTATTACACGAGGATGACATGTTGACAGGCTGGTTCTTGTTCTTATCAAAGTGCCCCAAAAAACCATTGTGTATTGTAGTCGCACATGTTCAATCAACTAAACATATACATAACTGCATGAAACTTATATTCTGTCTATTCTCTATCAATCTTTAAACCAAGAGTGTCCAATAAAGGAGTCACAAACTTCCACAAGTCATCATTTCAGAACTTTGCTGCTGTGAAATGTAAATTTCTCCACTGAGAGACCAATAAAGACAAATCCAATCCAATCCAAGTGCTTCATGAAGTTTCATTTTTCCACCACTAGCTTCGGCTACCGGAGTGTGGCTCCCTCACCTGTTTCGCCGCCTCCAACAAAGCTTCGGCGTCCGCTGGGCCCAACTGCTGGACCAGCCTATACAGAGCGCCATCTTTGTTCTGAAGAAGGTTAAAAGGGTGATCCAACTCTTGGATTCTCCCCTCATCCAGCACCTGCGAAGCAGGAGACCACGGAGGCGCTCCGATTGATTCGCAAGAGGCGCATGTCTCGGCAGAGGGATGCGTCGCTCACCAAGATGCGATCGCTGTCGATGATGGTGTTGAGTCGATGAGCGATGGTGAACACGGTGCAGTCTCGGAACTCTTGACGGATCGTGAGTTGGATCAGCTCATCCGTTCTGCAACGTTGGCCAAACGTCAAGGACTTTCGTACTCATCAGTCGATGTGAGGGTTGAATGATGTTGAAAAATAAAATCCCAGTTCACGATCCACTTTAGGCAACCGTCTCGTCTCCGTCACCTGGGGTCCACGTTGGCCGTGGCTTCGTCAATGATGAGAATTCGGTTCTTTCTCAGGATGGCTCTGGCCAGGCATACCAGCTGCCTCTGGCCGACACTGAAGTTGGAGCCGCATTCGGCCAGAACAGTCTCCAACTTGGTGGGCAGTTCCTCCACCATGCACTTGAGCTGGACCTGTTAGCGAAAAAATGTTCATCATCAAATCCATGTGTGTCTATGCGTGTGTGTGTGTGTGTGTGGGCACGTGTGTGTGTGTGTGATTTTATATTGCTATTTTTGTGAGGTCCACGATGATTTTATGTCATACGTAGTGACAACATTTTTGACAAGTGAGGACATTTTGCTCGGTTCTCACAAGTTTTTCATTCTAAACGCTTCTAGAGGGTCAATATATGCATCTCTTCAAGCTGATAAAAAAAGCTTATCCTGTGACTGTAAAGTGTCCTTTAGAGTTTTGAAAGGCGCTTCTAAATTGAATGTATTATTATGATTATTATTTTTAGAGACGTCCTCACAAATGCATCAAAGATGATTTTTTTGTGTGTACAGTGATACCTTGGCTTACAAACTTAATTGGTTCCCAGATAGTGTGTAAGGTGAAAAGTGAGTATCACAAACATTAATTTCCCATAGGAAACCATTAAAATGAGAATAATCCGTTCCCAGGTCCCCATAAAACATAATTTTCTACTAATTTTCTAAGCTTTAAAATACCCATACCTTATTTTATGTATAATAAATGTGCTATGGTATTATAATTAAAGAAATAAACTGTACAGTATAATAAAGTAGTTTTATTTACCTTTGTGATGGTCGTTGATGGCTTGATGGAATGGATTGGCCGTTTTCCTCAGCATTAAACACTTGATGAGGAATGTAACCTTCTTCTTTTGCCATCTTGAGGAATGATCCTTGTAGGTGCTTTCTCTGCGATAATTTTATCTAGTTCCTCATCAATTTTGTTCTGTTTAGCTGGGTTGATTGCTTTTTGCATCTAGTCTACAGATGGCTTGCTTGTGTGGGTTATTTGTGGAGCCTGATTGATGGGATATTTTAACCTTCCAGTCTACACTCTGCCTTTGAACTATCAAAGTTGAAACTCTCTCACTGTCGTCTGCCTGTCTCTTTAATGTTTAAACCACCTCCCCTTACTGCCGCGTTCTTGACCAATCACATGCCTTTAACCGAAGACTAGGGGCGGGGAATAGAGGAGAAAAAAAAGGCGGCAGCCATTTTCTTTTTGGAGCACGGCTTCACTCTCTCTCTGTCTGTAAACCCCCCCCCCCTCACTGCTGCATTTTTGACCAATCACGTGGCTTTAACCGTAGACTGGGCGCGGGCAATAAGGACCAATACCGTCGGCTGGCATTTTCTTATTAGAAGAACGGGCTCGTTTGCGAACGACACATCACTCATTGTGGCAGCTCCGTGTGTATCCCGAAAAATAGTTTGTATGCCAAGGTAAAATTTTCATAAATGTAATGTTCTTAAACCGAAAAGTTTGTAAGCCAAGGGGTTCGTAAACCGAGGTATCACTGTAAATGTATTTTCATTTCACTTGATACACAAACTTTTTACTGTCTACCGCCATCTTTTGGATTTTTACATTTTTATGTCCCAGCAAAACAAATTGTAGAAAACAGTCTCATAGGATTATTAGAAAGTAAAATACTGATTTATTTTCATTACATCTAATAATTGTCGATGTTTAATTAACTTTTTTTAACAAACATAATGATCTGAAAAATAACTCATTATGCAAAGCCAACATTAGAATATGGCCTCAGACCCATCTGAAATTATGCCGTAAATCAAAAAAAAAAAACTAAATATAAAAAACTTATTTAAAAATATAAAATTATTTATAAATTAAAAAAAAATTAATATATATAAAAAAACTAATTTAAAAACTAAATTAAATTTAACTAATTTAAAAAAAAATAATTTAATTAAGTACAGATTTATCAGATTAGATTAGCCTTCATTGGTGTGTGTGCGTGTGTGTGTGTATGTGTGTGTGCGAGTCAACGTCGGCGGATATTTGCCTGTTCCAGAGCCTTCCACAGGTCAGCATCCGTGTGCTGGTTAAAAGGGTCCAGGTTCTTCCTCACAGTATCAGTAAAAAGTATCGGGTCCTGGTCGACATGGATACAAAGATCACAACAAAATGACTAATGAATGCTTTTCCTTTTAAACCCCGCCCCATCCCTCTGCACGCCCCTTTTGTAGTTGTTTCCAACTCTTTTTTGTTTAGCGCTTCAATTTCATTCTCAATATTTTTGTGGAATCTCCTGCAACCGCTTCACGTTGCGAATGAAAGGGAGGTGATCTCATCCTAATATATGTTTGTAATTAACGTTATTGCTAATATTTAATGATGAAAACAAAATTGAAAATATCTCAAAATTATATTTAACGTACAAACTTTCTTGTATGCCTTACACACATCTAAAAATGTGCAAAAATTATATAGAATACGGCAAAATGCATCCGGTTGAGAGGTATGCTTTTACATAGTCCAGGGGCGAGTGACGACGTATCTCTACTATATTTATTTACACACATGTTTTTTTTTTCAATGTCTTTGACAGGGGTCCCACCTGAGGGATGATTGACATCTTCTGTCGCAGGTCGTGCAAGCCCAACTCAGAGGTCAAGACGCCGTCAATGTAGATGTTCCCCTGCGGCTCCGTCAGACGAAAGAGAGCCGCCGCCAAAGAGCTTTTCCCGGCTCCCGTCCGGCCTACAACGCCCACCTAAGCAACGCAACGTCGACGGAATAACTCTTTTTCACTCTCACGGTTGACACGATGGAAAAATTGTTTCACCTTCTCGTTCGGGCGGAAGACAGCGTTGATGTCCTTGAGGATGAGAGGTCCGTCCACGCGATACGACAAATGTACCCGGTCAAAAGTCACCTGGCCTTGGCTGGGCCAATCACGGGCAGGCCGGGTCGGGGTTACCCAGGGGGCTTCGCTTTTTAGCTCACTGTATTCCACCACCCTCTCTACCGAGGTCATCTGAAGACATGGCGTTACGGATGTTCAAAATTCATCAAAATTCCCTCGTAGCTTTTGTAGAGACAATCCATTCGCATACCATGTTCTCTAACTCTGCACTTTGCCTCACAGTCCACTGGAAGTGTCCGACAAGCGTCACAGCGTACGTCAGCACGAGGCCCACTTCGCCGGCCTCCAAACCTGACAAAAAATAAACAATTTTTTTCTAGTTTGCCTGAGATGGAAAACAACGTAACACACTCACACAAAAAAAAAAAGAGTTTCGCAATGACTAACCAACACTAAATTTCTGTAAGAGTTGTTTTCTATTAAAAAAAAAATGTCTGTCCACATGTGTTGATGCACCCTTTGTGTTCAAATATGTTGCTGTAAGGGTAATAACACTCTCAAGTCTAAGCATAAAAACAAACAAACAAACAAATAAATAAACATAAATAAATAAATAGAAACAGCGCGGACAGTTTGTGTCTCAAAAGACACAGACGAGAGAAGGCAATAGTTGAACGTCCTCACCATCTCGGAGTAAAATGCACCCAAATGTCGCCACAGTGATGAAGATGGAGCAAATGCTGTCCAAACGGAGTGCAAACCAGCGGGAGGTCATCAGGAAGAGAAACCAGGCCTCTGAGATCAACAATGACAACATTATCATCGAAAACAGGCGAGAGAGCGAGGGGAGGGGGGCGAGGAAGGGAGTGAGAGGGAAAGAATGAGAGAAGGGGGGGCAAGAGATAGGGGGTGTAGAGGGAGATAGAGAGAGAGTGAAAGAGAGGGGGGGTTAGTGTGGGAGGCAGAAAGTGAGAGAGGGAGATGGGGGGAGCGAGGGGTAGAGAGGGGGAGAATGGAGGAAGAAATGGAGAGAGCGAGAGAGAGAGCAGGGGTGGAGGGAGGGGTAGGTAAGGAGAGTGGAGAAAGAGAGAGGTGGCAGAATGTAGGGGAAAATAGAGAGAGACATAGAGAGAGAGAGAGAGAGAGAGAGAGAGAGAGAGAGAGAGAGAGAGAGAGAGAGAGAGAGACGAGCGGGAGTGGAGGGAGAGAGGGGGAAATAAAGAGAGGGCGGGTAGAGGGGAGGGAGAAAGAGGAAGAGAGAAAGAGAAAGGAAGAGAGAGGAGTGGAAGAGAGGAAAAGATAAAGAGAGACAGAGAGGGGAAGAAAAAAAGAGAGGGATAAAGGAAGAGAGAAAAAAGAGAGAAAGGAAGAGGAAGAGAGAAAGAGAAAGGAAGAGAGAGAAACAGAGGAAGAGAAAGACAGAGAAAGAGAGGGAGAAAAAGAGAGTGAGGAGAATATTAGGTAGAGGAAAAAGAAGAAGACAGGAAGAGAGAAAGAGAGATTGAGAAAGGAAGAGAGAATAAAGAGAGAGAAATGAAGAAACACAGGAAGAGAAAGAGAGAGAGAGAGAGAGAGAGAGAGAGAGAGAGAGAGAGAGAGAGAGAGAGAGAGAGAGGCGAATATTAGGGAGAGAGAAAGAAGAAGAGAGGAAGAGAGAAAAAAGACAGCGAAATGAAGAAAGAAAGAGAGGAAGAGAAAGAGAGAGAGAGAGAGAAACAGAGGAAGAGAAAGAGAGAGAGAAAAAGAGAGTGATAAAGGTAGAGAGAAAAAAAGAGAGAATGAAGAAAGAGAGAGCGAGAAAGAGAAAGGAAGAGAGAAAGAGCGAGAGAGAAACAGAGGAAGAGAAAGAGAGAGAAAGAGAGGGAGAAAAAGAGAGAGCGAGGAGAATATTAGGAAGAGAGAAAGAAGAAGAGAGGAAGAGAGAAAGAGAGGGAGAGGAACCTGAGTGTCGGTCCTGATGCGAGTCAAAGGCTTTAGTGAGTCTCTCCTCTCCCCCAAAGGCTCGGATGGTGCAGAGACCCTGAAGAGACGACGAAAGATGGGAGAAGACGGGACTGCGTGCTGCGAGGGAAAGAGCGGCAAGCGTCACAGGCCGTCACGGTTTATTTCCGCCAAAGTGGCGAAAAGCCTTTGAGACGTACCCGTGGACTCCAGACGTTTGATGTCGCGTGACGTGGACAGATAATACCGGCGCAGGTACAGGAAGAGGAAGAGCAACGGAGCGACGGAGACCAGCAGGAGAGGGATGATGGAGGCGGCCACGGCTAAAACGCCCACGTTCTGCAAAAAAAGCTGCCACAGCCAACAACGTTCCTTCAGCAACCTATTTCCAAAATAGTTTGGACATCAGACACTGATAAACAATCAACATGGCCGCTCAGATGATCGGCGGCGTTGCAGGAACTGATCCCTATTTTAATTTATTTACTGCCATTCCCGAATAAATTTGGAAAATTGAAAAGCATGACATGGAGTGCCATTCCCAAATCTGCTTGGATTTTTCGTGCAGGGAGTGGGGGTGCCAGTCAAGCGCTGGTCAGACCTCTGGCAATGTTTTTCCCTTCCAAGAAGGGACAGCATTTACCTTTGTGTATAGCCACCCCTATTTCAAACTCCAGACCCATTTAACTTAGAATTAACTCTTTTTTTGTCATGAAAGAAGAGCGTCTAAGGTTTCTTACGCTGCATTGAATATTTATGTCGTTCTCAAACTCGATATTCTGTGGCTCCTGCAATTTGAGTGAAAATGACAAAAACCCTGGCACTGCAATGGACACATTTTTGCACATCGTCTGGCAGTGAATGAGTTAATTTCCATTTCAATGTCTATGCTCACTTTGCACACATTCCACTTTGGATGAGTACATTTTTTGGGCAATGGATACATATGTTATTTGACATCATCGTGAAATATCAACGGATCAGCGTTATTTCTATGTACTTTACAGTTTTATCTTGACTTAGGAGGTAAATGACCATTTTTTTGGGCGGTATTTGAAATAGAGGAAAACACGGGCTTGCCGGCGTGAAAAAAAAACGTCTTTGCTTCATCCCCTTTAGAAATGCTTCAGAAAAAAAATCCTCCCACCACCTTTTTTTTTGCAATCCCCACAAAAAAAATTCTGAAACGGATATAAAGCTTCCATATTTTTTTTTTTTGTTTTATGAAAAACACATGACTGACTGAGCCGCAAAACCCCAAAAAAAAAAAAAAATATTCAGCAAAACCTGTGAATTTGCAGGTGCTAAATTGCGGGCATGCACGAGTCTAAAAAAAACAACAAAATGATACAGACACACACAATGAAGTGTTGTGTGCACCATGCTCCCTGTGCCCATTTTTCATTTTGTTTACGTCTGAAAGCGGTTAGCAAAGTACGGTTTTCCTTTTCTTCATTTTACAAGAGTGGAGGCATGTCCGAATCTCACTCGAGATTCCAATTTTGACACCACAAAGCAAAAGACAAACAAATAATAATATATAATATACAATACAGTAAAGTCTCGTTATATTGATATTCAAGGGAGTCCGAAAAAATATCGATATAACCGGGACTATCGATATATCCGACCCTGTTTGCATGTAATTTTCTCCGTGCGTGCATAGAAATAGTATCGATATAACCGGGACTATCGATATATCCGATATCGATATAACGAGACTTTACTGTATATAATAAACAATAAATAAATAACCAAACAAATATATAAATACACAATTTCACAAATAATCAAATAAATAATAACTAATAAATAAATACATACATAAATAAATAACAAATAAACAAATAAATAACCAAATAAATAAATACAAAAACAAACAAACAAATAAATAAATACATAAATAGCAAACAATTAAATTAACAAATAAACAAATACATAAGTAAATAAATAAATACATAAATAAATGAATGAATAAATAAATAAATACACAACTAAACAAACAAATGACCAAATAGCTAAATAAAGAAATACATACATAAACAAACAAACAAAACAAATAAATAAATACATAAATAAATAAATGAATGAATTAATTAATTAGTTAATTAATAAATGGAAAAAGAATGCTCATTACATCTAAAACTCATACACTTGGACACTCAACTTTTTTGTTTTTTTAATTTGAGTTCACTCATGTCCTGCGAGTATCCTAAACTGTTTAAAAAAACAAAGCAAAGCAAAACACAACACAACACAACACAAAACAAAACAAAACAAAACAAAACCAAAAAAAAACTATGCCTTGACTCAAGACAGGTTGGGAAACACGGATCAAAACCTCTCCTCGTCCGACGACTCCTCACTTGATAGAAGTCCACAAAGATGAGTGGTAACATGGAGTCCATCTGGCTGATATCTTTGGAAAAGCGGTTGAGAATTCTTCCTAGCACGCGGGGGAAAAGTGGGGAGGGGGGAGACAAGCAAAATTTCAACCCAGACCTGAATTCATGCCACAATCGTTCTGAGTGACAACGTTGCCAAATATTTAGACAAGGCGTCGGGGGTTTCACCGATGGGGTTAACGTCGAAGAAGAGCACCGGGGTGCGCAGGACGGCGTGGAACATGCGGTTGTGCAGCATCTGGGTGGACCGCACCAACCCGTGAAAGATCACTAAGCTCCTAGCGTAGCCCAAGATCACCACGGCCGCCGTCAAACCTGGATAACACCGCATCATGGGATGATCACGACGGGACTTGACATAAAGAACGAAGGATTCTTGGACTGACCAGAATAAACGCCCAAATAAAACGGGAGGTTGTTGTCTTGGAATGAGACTGTCTCATTGGCATTTTTCTCAACCGTCACCACTGCCGGCGCCGCGGTTGCGTTGTTGCTGTTGTTATTGAGGTCACCTTTGGCCCTGTCCGGAACAAGATCAACACAAGGGATCAATCTTCGATTTGGTTGTGCGATTGTGTGGAGAAGCCAGGTCGCTGACTCACCAGAACACAAGCCACCAGTCCTGGAGAATGTATGCGACCTGGGAAGAAGTGCAAAGACCAACAAGGTGTCCATAGGATTTTCTTACAAATGTATTTAAAATATGATAATAATACCATATTTTCCAGTGTATAAGGCCCACCCAAAAGCCTTAATTTTCTTCAAAAGATGAACCTGCGCCTTATACGCAGGTGCGTCTTATATGTGAAGTCATATTGAGGCACAAAAGATTCCCGCAATTACTGGCAGAAGCCACCAATTCCATTCCTCCTCTATTGTTAATAATAATTATAATAATAAGAATAATAATAATAATTATTATTATTATTGTAATAATAATAATAATAATAACTATTATTATTATTAATTATAATTATTAGAATTATTATTATATGCCATTATTTATTACTATTATTATTAATAAAAAAATAATAATAATAATAATGATTATTATTTACCATTATTTATTATTATTATTATACTCATACTATACTAATTATTATTATTATAGTTATTATCATATCTGTACTACTACTACTACTAATAATAATAATAATAACAAAAATAATGAATAAATAACAATAACGTATATAATCTATCTAAATTTATATATTTTATATATACATTTTTAAATAATTTTATAGTGGTAAAAGAAATGTGAAATTGTCGAATGTCTCCCATGTTGAAATACACATTAAATCTAGAATAGCTGTACATTAAACTATTTTGAAAAAGTGACTATAATAAGGTAACAAAAAAATGATTAGAATAACTCTTAGTTATTTGATTACACGTGAGAATTCTTTTTTGGGGGAGACATTTTAACAAGCATCATAGAATTTAGCATTTTGATTGGCTTTTGTGGGCCAAGCAAAATGAAGTGGCGGGCCAAATTTGGCCCCTGCGTCCCCGAGTTTGACACACGTGATCGAAGCAGAAAACGCATGTTAAGCAAAAGGAGGAAAAATGCTGTGCGAGATCCCTGTCACTCACTCTCTCTCTCTCTCCCACAAACACACACACACACATCAGAAAACCACAAAAAAGGTTCCGACTGACCTCAGCGATGACGCTGAGGAGCAAAATGGCTAATAAGGTGAGAGGGTGACAGTGGGCGGTAAAATACTTGACGTAAATATCCATGCCGACATTTCCTTCGGCACGAGACTCCTCTTCTGCGGCGTGGTTGCTCTCAACCTGTAAAACAAGTCGAGTTTCCCCTCAAAAATATTTCAATAGAACGCAAACAACTCACCCTAAAATGAAGCGATAGAATGAAGCAGGAACGGATCTGGCTATGTGGATAACAACCACAAATGATAACGAGGGATGACGATATTTCTCTAATTTGAACTCAGATGGCCCTGTGGTTGATTGATTAGCGTGTTGGCTTCCCAGTGCAGAGGTACCGGCTTACATTCCGGCTTTGACCTGTAGAGTTTGTATGTTCTCCGGGTGCCTGTGTGGGATTTTTTGAGGGTACTCTGGTTTTCTTACACATTCCAAATACACGCATGGCTGACTGATTGAACGCTCAAAATGGTTCTGAGGTGTGATTGTGAGCGCAGTTGAACTCTGTGTGCCTTGCAATTGGCTGGCAAGTACAGTGGTACCTTGGCTTACGAACTTAATTGGTTCCCAGACAGAGTGTGTAAGGCGAAAAGTGTGTATCCCCAAAAATTATTTCCTATAGGAAACCATTAAAATGAGAATAATCCGTTCCCAGGTCCCCATAAAAAATAATTTTCTACTTTCTAATTTTCTAAACTTTAATACTACTTACTACTTACTTACTTTACTTTAAGTCCTGAAGAATGAATGTCTCTCTGTGTCTTTGTTTTGTCATAGTGTCTCTATGCTGTCATATTATTTGTTATTTAGTTTTTTTTTTTTTTGTTATTTTGACTTCAAAACGGCGCCGCGAGAGTGGCTGCCTTTCCAGCAGCTCATGTATTTTGTTTTTCTTTCATTCCTTTCATCACTTTGCTGCTGTGAAATGTAAATTTCTCCACTGTGAGACTAATAAAGGCATATCCAATCCAATCCAATCCAATCCAATCCAATCCAATCCAATCCAATATACCTTATTTTATGTATAATAAATGTGCTATTGTATTATGATGAAAGAAATAAACTGTACTATACAATAAAGTTATTTTATTTACCTTTTTGAAGGTCGTTAATGGCTTGATGGAATGGAGTGTCCGGTTTCCTCAGCATTAAACACTTGATGAGGAACATAGGCTTCTTTCACCATCTTGAGGAATGATCCCTTGTAGGTGCTTTCTCTGTGATAATTGTATCTAGTTCATCAATTGTGATCTGTCTAGCTGGGTTAATAGCTTTTTGCATCAAGTGTACAGATGACTTTTGCGGGTTATTTGTGGAGCGTGATTGATGGGATATTTAACCTTCACTCTACTTTTGAACTATCAAAGTTGAAATGGGTCCAAATTTCAATGTTTTCTATCCATTTTCTCACCATTTTACTTTTTTCAGTGTTTTTTTTTTGTTTCAAGCTCTGTCCTCTCCCTTTCGTGTGTGTGTTTTCTCACTCTCTGTCTGCCTGCCTGTCTTTAATGCTTAACCCCCCCCCCCCCCCCCCCCCCACACACACACACACACACTGCTGCGTTCTTGACCAATCACGTGGCTTTAACCGAAGACACCATTTTGTTTTTTGGAGAACACCCTCACTCTCTCTCTGTCTGTAACCCCATCCCCTACTGCTGCGTTCTTGACCAATCACGTGGCTTTAACCGACGACTGGGGGCGGGGAATAGAGGACAAAAAAGGGTCCGCTGCCATTTCCTTGTTTGGAGAACGGGCTCGTTCACGAATGACACATCACTCATTTTGGCAGCTCCGCGTGTATCCCAAAAAATAGTTCGTATGCCAAGGTAAAATTTTCATAAATGTAACGTTCGTAAACTGAAAAGTTCGGAAGCCAAGAGGTTCGTAAACCGAGGTCCCACTGCAGTTCAGGGTATCCTCCGCCTACTCTATGCATCTATCCATCCATATGCAAAAATATATATACCAAAAAAGGCTATGCAGTGGTTTCTCTAAGATTTAAACATTCTGGATCTTACGGGAAGGAGATCTGGGCCATTGCAGTCCGTTGGCAGGAGGGCGCCGTGCGAGTAGTGCGAACTGTTGGAGTGAACGGTCCTCTTGCTACAGAGGGACTCCTTGTCGCAGTTGCCTGCCATGTAAGGGTGGTCCTGCTCCTCCTGGCTTTGTAGCAAGAAGCCGACATCAAGGCCGGAGCTCTGCAATTCGCTGTAGGTTCCCTGGGCCACGATGCGACCCTGGAAGGAAGTCGCAAATACGCAAAAACGTCAGATTGATATACAGCGGACATCTTGCAAACTTTGTGTTTGACAGCTTTTTGTTTCCTCCCTTTTGAAATGTATTTATTTATTTTGAATGAATATATAACGTTAATCAGCATTTTTGAGGTGTTCAAAAACATCGATATATTTTTAATTTATTTGGATTATTTTCAATGGATGTCTGTGTTCAGGGTCATATTTTATTTTGTTTGGAGTACATGTGAGAGTTCATGTCATCATTGTACATTTTTCTAATAGAATTCATTTTTGCACAGAGGTAATGATCAACCTAGATGTTTTGAACATTGTATTTATATTTTTATTTATTTGTTGCATTCATTAATTTATCTATTTATTCTATAATTTATATTTATGTATGTATTTGTCATTCATTCATTTATTCATTTATGTATTTGTTTATTTATATATCTATCTATTTATTGATTCATTTTTATTTACAAGTACTGGTAATACCATACATTTTTCAAATTCGGTTCATTTTAATTTAACTGTGAGGGACAACAAATCAATTACTTGAAAAATATTTTTTATAATTAAGTATTCTTGATTTAATTACTAATTGCAATATATTTTAATTCAACCAAGATTCAGTCCATGCGTGACTTGAGGATTTTTACCACTCTGGCCATGCTGGAGAAACAGAAACTATGAGCAGGTAGTACTGCACTCGTAACCAACTCCAAACCAGTTTTCATCCCAACCCATCACGGTCCAAATTTGCGACACGAACCTCTTTGACCACCACAATCCAATCGACCGAGCACAGGTTCTGAAGTTGGTGAGTGACCAGGATTCGACACTTGTTCTTCAGCAGTCCGCAGATGCACCTAGTTGACAA